>NC_056732.1:1351181745-1351410191 GCF_019279795.1 Protopterus annectens
AAAAAGGAGATGCAATTACATTAGGAACCTAGAGTACAAGCTCCCTCCCCCTCAAGCCAGTGTACCTGGCACTGATAAGATTGTCATCACAATCACTACACCTCAAACACACACCTACATATGCGGAGGACCTTTACATAAACATACCCAAACAAAGGAGACCTCTGAGGCAAAAACAAACTCTTATCTTCAAAGCCCTCCACACCACATAACACGCATAGTCCATACACCTGTGCCTCGCAACCACTAAGGCTTCACCATAAACCCAACATATTAGACATAGTAGACTCCATTGTGAAATGCACAGATGTGCCTCTCACCAGGCTGGATAAGGAGGAAGTCACGGTTAGTTATCTGTCAGGTGCCAGAATCCGCCATATCGCACCCGCACTCAAGTCTCTCAACAACAGGTACTGGTATGATTCTGTCATAGTCCATGTTGGCATGAATGAATTGAGACATACCTCTCTGACTATATGAAGAGAGATATGATTGAGCTCACTGATTACGTGTCCCATGCAGGTATGCCCCTAGCCTTAAGCAGCATTCTGCCGTCACCCAGAATGATGCCTCAATACAAACAGAAAATGATCAACTTTAACAATTGGCTTAGTTTCTGGTGTCATTCCAGGGGGATCCAGTACCTGACAGCCTCGGAAGATATGATCAACAGTCCACGATGCTTTGCCAGAGATGGCCTGCATCTGTCTCACCTAGGCTTCAGGCAAAAGCTCTTGCCTCCTCTATAGTGCCTTTTTTAGGAAAAGTGCTGAGGTTAAAACTACCAGCATAAAAATTTCAACAAAACGCAAATTAAAGGTCATGCTGCTAAACGCTAGGAGTCTAAACATGAAACTACACTCATTGCAAGCTTTCCTAACCCTGGAAAATGCTGACATCCATGCAGTCACAAAAATATGGTTCAAAGCTAATGAGAGCACCCCAGCCTTACCTGGTTACTCATCCTATCTTACATTCAGAACCCAAACTGTGGGCAGTAAAGCCAAAGGAGGCGGAGTTTCAGTGTTCATTAAAGACATACACACCTCCAGGCTGGTCAGACAGTATGACACACAAGAGACACTCCAGATGCAGTTAACCATTGACAAGACCCTTATTCAAATCATAGCTAGCTACCGGCCCCCAAATCTGACTCAAGATGCCCAATCCGCCTATTTGGACCTGTTCGAATTTATCAAGATTCAGCCCTTTCCCTGATTCTGGGTGACTTTACCTTCCCAAACGTAGACTGGAAGAACTACTCATGCCAGAACACACATGTCAGAGATTTCTTGATTTTGTCAATGCAAATGCCTTGGAACAGCTAGTCGATACCCCCACAAGGGGTGATAATATCTCGGACTTGGTATTAACCAACATGAGTAACCACTGCAGCATCCCTATCGTATCATCCTTCCTGGTAAGATCTGACCACAAAGGGGTCACTTTTGAAGTCACCATCTCCCCCAACCCCCATCCATCTAGGATTAGACATAAAAACCTCTCCAAAGCTGATTGCAGCCTCCTGAGGGATGGTATTAGCTTCACAGCCCTCTCCCCCTCTGTAGGAACTGGCACCAATATCCAAAGCTACACCAAAGCACTATACAAGCATTTATATAGATGCAAGAAGCCAGCAATACCAGACAGGACTAAGTCATCCTCCGCAAGGAGGAGTAAACCTGTCTGGTAGACATCTGCAATAAATGAACTCTATAACAAAAGGAAGAAAATTGCTGTCTAAGACCAAGAAGGAGCAGGTGCCCATTTGGAAGCAATGTCTCCTTAGCCTGAACAAGCAAATAAGAGCACTAGTGAAATCCTTCAAAGCAAACTTCGAGTCCAAATTGGCCACATCTACTAGAGACAATCATAAGGCCTTCTTCACTTATGTCCGCAACCTCAAAGGAAGCACCCAGATCTGTTCAGAACTGGCAGTCAAGGACGCCACATACACAAATGCCGTAGATATAGCAAACTTGCTGGCTAACAGATTCAGTGAAAACCTTACCCCTCTGTCCCCCCATCAGTAAATCAGGACATCCCCAGTGCCTGCCCCCCTTCCCCTTGTATCTGGGTAACAGGTCATCACTGCTCTCTCAAAGGCAAGAAGTACAGCCTCCATGGAATCTGATAACATCATAGGCTGCATCTTACGTGAACTCAGGTAGGAACTTGCAGCACCAGTAGGCACCCTATTCAACCAAAGCCTGAGTACTGGCTTCATCCCTGTTGAGTGGAGGACAGCCACTGTCATCCCTTTACACAAAGGTGGAGTGTCCACCAATCCAGGAAATTATATTCCCATCAGCCTAATTAGCCTGATCTGCAAGACCATGGAATGAATTATCATGGACCTCGTTAATAAGGACATTGGCAACCTCCAGACATTTGATCCCACACAGTTTGGCTTCGTCAAGGGGAGGTCATGTTTGCCAAATTTGGTTAACTTCTTTGAGACGGTCACCAAAGCCATTGACGAAGGGAAAACGGTGCACACCGCCTACCTTGACCTGGCCAAAGCCTTTGACACTATTCGCCACGTGGGAATAATAGATAAACTCTCTCAACTAGGCATCAATCCATATGTTACCAGATGGGTAGAAAACTGATAGAACACACTTAGTCAAAATAGGGGAAGCCAACTCAAGCAGTAGTTCAGTAACAAGCTGCATTCCCCAGGAATTGGCCTTGGGGCCTCTGTTATTTGGGATATACTTTTTCTGAGGTGCAGGCCAAAACCAGTGGGCTATGGCTGACCAAGTTTGCAGATGGCTGCAAGCTGGGTGCTGTCATCAATTCCCCTAGTGATGTGGACATCCTCCAAGAGGGTCTCACTCAGAGAAATGACTGGTGCTAGAAACATGGCCTCAAGCGGAATACCAAAAAATGCATCATCGTCCCCTTTGGTGAGAGTGACATCCCCACAAATTATCACATTAATAACAACGTCCTAAGCACTCAATCAGTCATGAGGGATTTGGGAACTCAGGTTGATAGCAACCTGACTTTTGACCACCGTGTTGCTTCCATTGCATGGAAAGCCTTCTACATGGCCCACCTCATAAGTAAGGGCATCTCATCCAGGGACAAGGAGGTCATAACATCCCTGTATTCTTCCCTTATAAGGCTCATTATTGAGTACAGTGCCCCATTCGGCATGTACCTGCATAGCACATACAGCAGCTGGAGAGACCACAGAGGTTCCTCACCAGGAGAATCCAGGACCTCAAACATCTTCCATACACATGCTAAAAGCCCTATCCCTCTACTTGGTTTCATACAGACTCTTCAGAGGTGACCTCTGTCTGGCATATAAGGCGATCATAGACCCCACCTTGATGGGACTGCTGCATATCCGCAAGTCAAGCTCCACTCGAGTAACCCGCACGTGCAGCCTCAACCTAGTCTGTGACATCAACAAGACTTGATGGGACAGATTTATGTCTCAGAGACTCACCCATCTATGGAATAGACTCCCTCTCCACATCAAGCAGAGTACCTCTTTACCCTTTTTTAAGCACAACCTAGATAACTGCATGGGAAACCGAAAATACCCTGGGATTCTATCTATGTCCGTGCTGGATAGAGGCATCGGGTGCTAATTTGTCTAAACATGAGTTAAACTTTTGGTTAGGCTTATAAGGGCCTCAGGGCCAATAGCCTAGTAACCTCCTATGATCCTATGACATTCCATGTAAATGTCTGTGGCAATTAGTAAAATGTTCTTTATGCTATATTTATATTAAAATTTTAGGTGCTTCAGTTGTATATGCTTAATGGTACTTTTTTAG
The DNA here is from genome assembly GCF_019279795.1 of Protopterus annectens. NCBI lineage: Eukaryota > Metazoa > Chordata > Ceratodontiformes > Protopteridae > Protopterus > Protopterus annectens. Next base: position 1,351,185,540 of record NC_056732.1, read on the forward strand.
ATTTCAGTTAATTTTACTGCTGTCAAGGTTTTATTTACATGTTTAATTGGCTTGAATTTGTTTCTTAATTGTAAATATTTTTTAGTTAATGTTTTAGGAATTTTTGTTTATGCTGTGATTGATTTGTTGTACTTCAATGTACCGCTTGAAGGTCACTATTATTCCACTACTGCAGTGATTAATTTAGTTAATAGGTGTAGTTGGTAACACAAGTATGATGTTCATAAAGCTTTTTTTGACAAAGTTATGGTGGTACTGTAGTTCTAACAACCCTGGTACTGCCATAGGCATCAGTGGATGTACATTGTCAAAAGATGGTGCGCATTTTTATTGCACAGTAGAGCTTTTCCTTGACTAGGTCTACTGTCATATTCCTGGTGAAAGCTTTCGGGAAGTGCACATAACTGAATTTGCATTAGCTGTGCCCCCAGACTACCACATTTGCATGTGTCTCTCTCCATTATCATTGCTCTGGCTGTACAAGCGGAGACCTAATTTACAGTGTAGCTCTACAGCAGTCTGTGAATCACTGCTATGTCATTTACCGAGCAGTCCTGCTTAAAAATAGTATTGTACAATGTATTATGTTTTCCTGAGTCCTGGGGAAAGTGTGCAGACGTCAGCAATGAAAAGTAACACCAGTTACAGGCCAAGCTGTCATTAACTGCTGACATATCAGCTGTTTCTAATACAATTGTATTTTTTAATGGGTAATATAGGACTATTTTGCTTGCATGAATGATTTGTGCTTGCAGCAAGTTTGAGAGCAGATCTTGTTTAATTTGTATACTCCTAGTATTATTATTATTATGTACTGTCATTATTCACAGTTAAATTGATGAACAAGTTCTGACAGGTCTAGTTAAATTTGTACAGAAACATAACGACTCTGCAAATTCAGAAGCTCTTGTTTTGTGAATGCTTTTCTGTATGCTGCTCTCATTTTGAAGGTTGAGTTTTAAATGAATGGTATTTGGAGCAGTAATAAAATTGGTTCAAAAATGGTCTCCAGAGGCTTTAATCTCTTTTTGGCATTTTTGGAACTCTCTGCATTGATCAGTAAGCGCTGTTGTTGGTGTACAGTACTTTGCATAATTCACTCTGTATAGCCTGCATACATGTGGATGTTCTTCGTGTTTCACTGCTGCAGTCATCACATTTGGGTTATCTATCTGCAGGTAGCCCTTAGTTGGCCTGAATACCAGAGTCGTGGGATTTGTGTGTTGGATGCTGTCGCTTCTTCCATGACATCAGGTCATCAGGGGTATAGAACATGCAGCCGATGCCATTACATCAGCTTTTTTTGCCGTGCAGTGCCAGAAGCAGAAGCAGTTCGCAAGTGTCGGTCGGCAGCCTCCTGAAATTTTCTCTTTTCGAGTTTCAGTCCTGAAATCTTCTAAAAGATAAGTATCCCATTGGGGATCCTTTTTTCTTGCTTTAACCAATGTCAGAAAAAGTTAATAATTGTCTTGCCTGTGGAAAGCAAATATCTCACAGAGATTTTCATTCTTACTGCGTCACCTGTTTAGGCCCAGACCACGACGTTCCTCGCTGTCGGTTTTGTGCCTTGTTCAATGCCCGAACTATTCGTCATTGGGCTATTTGTGTCGCTAATTTCTTTCGCTCTCATTCTCCGTATTCTGTAATGGCTTCGATAAGTCATCTGACTACCGATCTTCCGAAAAAACGTAAGGATAAAGACAGAGACAGACTGCATAGGTCCAAAACTGCCGATGACGCTTCCGTTAAGCTAGTCGACAGTCCACTGGTACTCAGTGAGGCGCTTTCCCAGCCCCTGATACCCGCTACTACAGATTTGCAGGCCTCTACTGAGACCCATTTGGAGTCCGGTATGCCATGAAATGCTTCTTTGACTATGGAACCTGCGGATTTCTCTACCTTGGATGGGGCCGGAGCCTCTGTGCAGGCACCGGCTTCTGAGGGTGTATTCAGACCTTCTGATTTTCATATTAAACTGACGACTTTGTTTCAAACCAAAAATACTGAATTTCTCAGGCCCAGAGTTCGCACTACGCCTAGGAAACCAAAGACCAAAGCGCATTCTCAGGCCCACATGCCTCAAAAACAAATGCTTGGAATGGCTGAAGATCTTATTACTTTAATTAGAGGAAGCCAGCCTTCACTCTCAAAAAGACCAAGAACTGATTTTCCAGATCATGAGGCTGTTGACTCTGATCCTTCTGATTACCAGGACATACCATTATCTATGGTCTTCTTGGAATCCAGCTTTACCCCTGATACTTTGCCTCCAGCTCCCATAAAACCTGATGGATACTATGACTCCCACAAATTCCTCTTTAAGAATCCTACTGCGGATCCAGAAATCATTTCCCAGGGACCTAAAGGCATTAAGACTACAACAGCAAACAACCCTACCCCTTCAGACAGGGACTCTAGGGCTTTAGACAGATGGGGTAAGAAGGTATACACCTCTGCTACTCTTGCCATCAAGGCTTTAAATTACCAGTTTCATATGTTAAAGTATCAGCAACATATTATGGAGCAAATTAAACAGAAAATGATGTTGATTCCTGATTGTGCAGAACATAAAGATTTACAAGAGTTCATGCATTCTGCTAACCAAGTTGTAAAACATACTTTGCAATGTGGTTTTGATGCCTTAGAAGCATCTTGCAGGGCTGCTCTCACTGGGTCTGTCCTCAGAAGGCATGCCTGGCTTAAGGAACAAATCTTGCCAGACCATGTCAAGGCAAAATTACTAGATGCACCATTAAACCAAGAATGTCTGTTTGGCGATAAAGCAGAAGTCATCAAAAAGATAGAGGAAAAAGCTAAATCTATGCAAACTGTTAAGGATTTCCTACAGGTACAGCCACCTAGATTCAGTAGGCATTGGCCTTCTAAAAACTGGTCCTTTCCAGTCCCTCCCAGACCTTCTCAGTCCAAACCGAGGGGCTGCATACCACCAAGATTACAGTCTCTGGGTATGCACAGATCTAAGAAATGGAGTGCTCCCACCTCTAAAACAGGGAGTAGTAAGTAGGCAGGGACTCCTGGCTAGCCACCCTAGACTTAAAAGAAACTTATCTGCACATCCCCATAAGGGGAATCTTGCAGGAAATGTCAACATTTCAGAGCAGGCTGTATACACTATCAGTTCTCTGCACTTCCCTTTGGCTTATCTACTGCGCCCAGGGTATTCAGAAAATGCCTAGCTCCAGCCATTGCATATTGCAGACAGACAAAAATTCAAATTTACCCATACTTGGACGATGTTCTTCATGTTTCACTGTTGCAGTCATTACATTTGGGTAATCCTGCTGGCAGGTTGCCCTCAGTCTGCCTGAATTCCAAAGTCTTGGGTCCTGCGTCAGTTGCTATCGCCCCTATCCCTGACGGCGGGTCGTCAGGGGTATAAAATAAGCAGCAGACGCCATTTTCTTTAGTCTTTCTTGCCGCGCGGTGCCCGAAGCAGAAGCAGTTCACAAGTGCCGGTCAGCTGACTCCTGAGATTTTCGTGTTCAAGTTTCAGATCCGAAGTCTTCAATAAAGCTAAGTACCCCGTTGGGGAAACTTTTTTCTTGCTCCAGACCGATGTCAGAAAAAGTAAATAATTGCATTTCTTGTGGAAAGCAAATACCTCATAAGGACTTTCATTCTTACTGTATTCCTTGCCTAGGCCCTGATCTAAACGTTTCTGGTTGTCGGTGTTGTGCTAGATTTAACCAATGCACTATTAAGCGTCTGTATGATTTTGCTTTAAACTATTTTGGACGCCGGTTTAATTATCTAGAAATGTCGACGGATAGCCATCCGACTATCGGAGTTCACAAAAAACGCAAAGAAAGGGAGAGAGAGAAACAACTGAGGCCCAAAACCGACGACGAAGCTACTCCTAAGCCATTCGCCGGTTCTCAGTGAGGCGCTTTCACAGCCCCTGACGCCCGCTAATGTAGAGTCGCAGGCCGCTACCGACTCCCACGTGGTGTTGGCTATGCCGCTGGAAACTCAAGATATTGGAACTTCGGACACTATTCCCTCAGATGGGTCTGGAGCCGCTGAGCAGGCACCGACTTCTGAGGGTGTATTCAGACCTAAACATCTTTACATTAAACCGACTTCAGCTTCAAAGGCAAAGACTAAAGCACCTTCTAAAGCAAAGAAACAAACTCAAGAGCCACGTGGTCAGGCCTCTGTGCCCAAAAAACAGATGCTCAAAATGGCCGAAGACTTGATTACCTTGATCAGGGGTTCCCATCCCCCCCCCCCCCCCGATAAGAGGCCTAGGCAAGAGACAGATTATGAATCTTCAGATCAGATTTCTATTTTTTCTGATTCCTTTTCTGATCAGGAATATTCTCTTCCCCCCATGAGCATTCTGTTGCTGAAGAATCTATACCTTCAGCCTCTCCTCCAGAGGACTATTCTTTTGGGGAAAATTTGCACACTATGAGGGAGCATTTCCACTGGGAGAGCCAAGATTTTTCAGAATCTAAAAAGAGGCTCAAGGACATGTTCATCGTGTTTCACTGTTGCAGTCATTACTCTTGGGTTATCCTGCTGGCAGGCTACCCGCAGTCGGCCTGAATTTAAGTCCTGGTCCAGCGTCTGTTGGTGTCGCCTCTTCCCTGACATCAGTGCGCTAGGGGTATAAAAGATGCAGCCAACTCCATTTTCTTCAGTCTTTCTTGCCGCGCGGTGCCCAAAGCAAAAGCAGTTCGCAAGTGCCGGTCGGCCGACTCCTGAGATTTTCAAATCCGAATTTCAGAACCGAAGTCTTCATTAAAGCTAAGTACCCCGTTGGGGAAACTTTTCTTGCTCCAGACCGATGTCAGAAAAAGTTAACAATTGTATTTCTTGTGGGAAGCAAATACCTCATAAGGATTTTCATTCTTACTGTATTCCTTGCCTAGGCCCTGCCCACGATGTTGCTAGCTGTCGGTTTTGTGCTAGAGTTAACCAACGCACTATTGAGCGTCGGTTCGATTTTGCATTTCATTACTTTGGCCAAAGATTTAACTATATAATGCCGTTGGAACAGCCGACCGGAGTTTACAAAAAAACACAAGGATAAGGAAAATGGTAGGCATCCGAGGTCCAAAACCGACGACGAGGCCTCTGTTAGGCCAGTCGCTGTTTCGCTGGTTCTCAATGAGGCGCTTTCGCAGCCACTGGCGCCCGCTACCTCAGAGCCACAGGCCGCTTCCGACTCCCACGTGGAGCCGACTGGGCCTCTGGATACTCAAGGTATTGGACACTCGGAAATCATTCCCTCAGATGGGTCCGGAGCCGCTGAGCAGGCATTGGCTTCTGAAGGGGTCTTCAGACCTACACGGTTATATGTTAAACCATCTTCAGCTTCGAAGACAAAGACTAAAGCAGCTCTAAAGACAAAGAAACAAGTACAGCATTCGCCTACTCAGACTTCCATGCCTTAAAAACAGATGCTTAAAATGGCCGAAGACCTAATTACTTTGATCAGGGGTTCCCATCCCCCTCCTGATAAGAGGCCTAGGCAAGAGACAGAATATGATTCTTCTGATCAGGTTTCAATTTCCTCCGATTCCTCTTCTGAACAGGGATACTCTTTTCTTCCCTATGAGGATTCTGATGCTGAAGAATCCATTCCTTCAGCTTCTCCTCCTGAGGATTATTCTTTTGGGGAAATCCTGCATACCATGAGGGAGCATTTCCACTAGGAGAGCCAAGATTACTCAGAATCTAAGAAAAGGCTCAGAGATTTTCTGCTATTACCTCAGCACAGACCTCTTAATATTCCACCTGTTCTAGACATTGTAGATGATGTATTTTCAAGAGTCCGGGCTGTCCCCTAACTCTTTACCCCCTGCAACTGCTGTGCCAGACAGATATTAGAGGGTCCCAGACTCTCATAAATTCCTATATAAAAACCCCGCTGCTGACCCAGAAACTATATCTCAGGGTCCCAAAGGGGTCAAAGCTTCCACTGCAAAAAACCCCCTGTCCCCTCTGATAGGGATTCTAGGGCTCTGGACAGATGGGGGAAAAAAGTTTACACTTCTGCTACCTTTGGCTGTAAGGGCTTTAAATTGTCAGTTTCATATGCTTAAATGTCACTGCTTAAACAGAAAATGTTGACAAATTCTGAATGTTCAGAGACAAGGAAATGTAGGATTTATTGTATGCAGCTGAACAAGTGGGAAAGCATACTTTGCAATGTGGTTATGATTCACTGGAGGCCTTTTGCAGGGCCGCTGTTACAGGTTCTGTTATTAGAAGGCATGCTTGGTTAAAGGAACAGAATCTGCCTGATCATGTTAAAGCAAAATTATTAGATGCTCCATTACAGCATGATACTTTGGTGCTAAAGCAGAAGAGGTGTTGAAGAAAATGGAGGATAAAGCGAAATCCATGCAGACAGTTAAGGATTTCTTACAGGTACAGCCACCCAGATTTAGCAGGAACTGGCCTTCAAAAAATTGGTCCTTTCCAGTGTCAGACAGGCCACAAAGAGGCAGATACAGACGTCCCAGAGGCAGATCTCAGCCCCAAGGCTCATACAGGCCTAAACAATGGGGTGCTCCTACCTCCAAAAGCGGAGAAGACAAATCGCAACCTTACAGGAAACAGTCCCAATGACTTTCCTCTGCCAGATCCAAGCACTTTTCTTGTGGCAGCCCCCTTAGGGGGAAAACTAGCACTCTTTTCACCAAATTGGCAAATGATTACCCAAGACAAATGGGACGTGAACATAGTGTCCCAGGGCTACAGGTTCCATTTTCACACCCTACCAAGGGCAAAAGGTATGCCAGACCTGCCACACAATCAATGGGCAGAGGCACAAAAGCAAATTACAGCCCTCTTGGACATGAGGGCCATTTAACAAGTACCACAACAAAAGCAGGGGCAAGGATTTTACTCGAGACTTTCTTGGTGCCCAGAAAGGACAAAACCTGGAGACCAATACTGAACCTGTCTATACTAAACACGTTTCTGGAGGTTCCAAAATTCAAGATGTTGACTCTACAGCAGCTACTGCCCATGCTGGGCAAGAAGGCTTGGCTCATAACTTTGGACCTAAAAGAGGCATACCTGCATGTCCCAATCAGACAATCTTGCAGAAGATGCCTCAGATTCATAGCTGGCTCAATGCATTACCAGTTCTCTGCACTGCCCTTTGACTTATCTACTGTGCCCAGGGTCTTCACAAAATGCCTGGCACCAGTAATTGCATTTTGCAGACAAAGAGGAATTCAAATATGTCCCTATTTGGACGACTGCCTTATTCAAGCAGAGAACAAAGACATTCTTCTAAAGCATTTGGCGTTTGTAAAAAGATTACTCATTTGCCTAGGGTACACAGTAAATGAAAAGAAATCAAAACTAGTACCCTCTCAAGAGAGAATATTCCTGGGTGCAAGCTTAAATACAACTGCCCAGATGGCTTATCTCATGCCAGACAAACAAAGGCAACTGACTTCTTACTTCAAAAAGTTGGCAACAAAGACCCAGTTATCTGCAAGGAAAATCCTGCAGGCCTTGGGCTTCATGGCATCCTGCATTCTACTAATTCCATATGCCAGACTGCATATGAGGAAACTACAATGGTATCTGAAAAGTGTTTGGACTCAGCATTGCCACAGCCTGAAGACAGTAATTACCCTCATTCCATGCCTGCAACAGGAGTTTCGATGGTGGGCACAGGCCTGTCACCACAAGTGTCTGCCATTCACTTTACTCATAGCCAGCCAGACACTGACAACGGATGCATCAGATTATGCCTGGGGGGCTCATATGGCAGGAAAATGTATTTAGGGCACATGGCCTGCAAGCCAGATGCATCTTCATATCAATCAAAATGAGATGCTAGCTGTTCAGAATGCCCTGACAGCTTTCAAGGATCTACTTCATCCAGGACAGCTACTGATAAAGACGGACAATACTACAGTTATGTGGTACATAAACAAGCAGGAAGGCACATATTCCTACCCCCTCTGCAGACAAGCAGTGACTTTGTGGGACACAGCATTGACTTATCAAGTTCACCTGCTAGCACAATTCCTGCCAGGAAAGACAAGTACTCTGGCAAATGAACTAAGCAGATACCTCATGGATCCCCACGACTGGAAACTGGATCCACAAGTCTTCAGCATGATAACAAGGAAATGGGGATGCCCAGACCTAGATCTATTTGCCTCCCCTCACAACTGCCAGTTAGAGATTTTGCACAAGGATTTATCACAAATAAGCATGGAGAGTGGACGCCCTATCTTTCAGCTGGAAAAAATTAACAGTATATGCCTTTCCTCCACTGCCTCTCCTTCCCAAGGTACTCCTCAAGGTCAGACAAGAGAAGCCAAAAATTATACTGATTGCACCAGACTGGCCACGCCAGCACTAGTACCCAATCCTAAAGAGCTTGTCTCAAGGTCCAGCATGGATATTGCCTCAAACTTCTGATTTGCTGACCCAACAAAACAATCAGATCCTGCCCAGCCAACTCAGGACCTTAAATCTGGCAGCATGACGGATAATGTAGCCATTCAGAACACTCCTCTTTCAAAAGCTGTTATGGATGTTATCTTTGAGGCCAGGAGGCCCAGTACCAGAAAATCTTATGCAGAAAAATGGAAGAGATTCTGTGCCTGGAACCAGGAACAAGGCATTGACACGTATGTACCAAATATTCCTCAGATTTTCAATACCTAACTGAGATGCTGGACAAAGGCCTTTCCTTCTTATCAGTTAAGATTCATGCCTCTGCCATTTCAGCCTATTGCAATACTAAACCACCTATCTTTTCTCATCCTTTAATAAGGCAGTACCTCAGAGGGGCCAAAAACATCAGGCCTCCAAGGAGAGCACGAATTCAGGCATGGGACCTCAATTATGTCTTGGAAAAACTCACACTGCCTCCTTTTGAGCCAGCCTTAACAGCTGATATAAAATTCTTATCCTGGAAAACAGCTCTGCTCCTAGCAATAACCTCTGCAAGACGAGTCTCAGAGTTACAAGCACTCATGGCTGTGGAACCTTTTATAATTTTTCATCCAGACAGGGTTTCTCTGAGAACAAACCCAACATTTATGCCTAAGGTGGTGTCCAGTGTGGCCCTCAACCAAACCATTCACTTACCCACCTTTTATCCAAACCCACAGAACAAGGGTGAGAAAATTCTGCATTTTTTGGACATACACAGACAGCTACACTTCTACTTGGACAGAACTAAAGCTTTCAGAAAGACTGAGCAACTTTTAGTGTCATATTCTGCAGGATCACAAGGAAAAGGCTATCTCAAAACAGACAATTTCTAAATGGATAGGTCATTGCATCCATTTCTGCTATTTTCAGCATGGCAAATCAGTGCCTAAGGGCATTAGGCCTCATTCTACCAGAGCAGCAGCCACTTCAGCAGCCTTCCTCAGACGAGTACCAACCAAAGACATCTTAGAGGCTACAACTTGGAGTTCAGTGCACACTTTTACAAAGCACTACCACTTACCTCTTTACTCTAAATCCAGAGCAGACTTTGCCACTGCAGTTCTGCAGGGCCTCATAGCCTCTCCTAATTCTATTTAGCTCAGCCACCCATCCTCAGCTTTGGGATTCAACCCAAGAGTAATGACTGCAACAGTGAAACACGATGAACATAGTACAGTTGTGCACCTACCATAAATGTAGATGTTCGAGTGTATTCACTGTTGCAGTCCAGGTTACCTTCCCACCATCCCCCTTTCTTTTGCTGGGGTTTATCTGTACGTCTCTATTCTATACAACCTATGTGGTGTGTTTGCTTGTAGATGAAGGAAATGTTACTTTAGTGCATGTATGTTTATTGGCATACTATATTTAGCCTACCCTTTTGGGGGCACCTGACATCTGGGGCAAGAAAAACTGAAGAAAATGGCGTCTGCTGCATCTTTTATACCCCTGGCGCACTGACGTCAGGGAAGAAGCGACAGCAACCAATGCCGGACCAGGACTTTGGAATTCAGGCCAACTGCAGGTAGCCTGCCAGCAGGATAACCCAAGAGTAATGACTGCAACAGTGAATACACTTGAACATCTACATTTATGGTGGGTACACAACTGTACTTTCCTTTTACTAACTCAACACAGGCCTCTAGCCATTCCACCTGTATTAGACATTGTAGATGTGTTTTCGGAGTCTAGTCTGACCCCTGACTCCTTACCTCCAGCTCCTGTTAAGCCTGACAGATACTACAGGGTTCCTGACTCTCATAAATTCTTTTAAAAACCCTGCTGCAGACCTAGAAACTATTTCACAGGGTCCCAAAGGAGTTAAGGCCTCCGCTGCAAAAAACCCTACCCCCTCTGACAGAGATTCTAGGGCACTGGATAGATGAGGAAAAAAGGTTTACACATCTGCTACCTTAGCTATAAGGGCCTTAAACTGTCAGTTTCATATGTTCAAATATCAGCAACATGTCATGGCATTGCTTAAACAGAAAATGTTAAACTCTGAATGTGCAGAAAACAAGGAAATGCAGGATTTATTGCATTCAGCTGAACAAGTTGGAAAGCGTACTTTGCAATGTGGTTTTGATTCTTTGAAGGCCTCCTGCAGGGCCGCAGTTACAGGTTCTGTAATTAGGAGGCATGCCTGGTTAAAGGAACAAAATATCTGCCTGATCATGTCAAAGTTAAATTATTAGATGCACCTTTACAGCATGATACTTTGCTTGGTGTTAAGGCAGAAGAGGTGTTAAAGAAAGTGGAGGACAAAGCTAAATCAGTGCAAACTGTCAAAGATTTTTTACAAGTACACCTAGGTTTAGTAGACACTGGCCTACAAAGAATTGATCCTTTCCTGTGTCAGACAGACCTCAAAGGGGCAGATCCAGACGCCCTAGAGGCAGATACCAGGCGCAAGGTTCATACAGGTCAAAGCAATGGGGTGCGTCTACCTCCAAAGTTGGAGAAGACAAATCACAACCTTACAAAAAACAATCCCAATGACTTCCCCTTGCCTGCACCAAACACTTATCTCCTGGCAGCACCCTTAGGGGGAAAATTAGCAATTATTTCTCAAAATTGGCACATTATAATCCAGGATAAGTGGGTTCTAAATATAGTGTCACAAGGCTAAAAGTTCCATTTCCATACCCTGCCAAAGGCAAATGGTTGGCCAGATCTGCCAAAAAATCAATGGACAGAGGCACAAAAACAAGTCTCATCCCTCATGGCCATGGGGGCCATTCAACAAGTACCAAAGCAAGAGCAGGGACAAGGATTTTACTCAAGACTGTTCTTGGTACCCAGAAAGGGCAAAGCCTTGAGACCAATACTGGACCTATCTATTCTGAACACATTCCTGGATATACCAAAATTCAAAATGTTGACTTTGCATCAGCTTCTGCCCATGCTGGGCAAGAATGCTTGGCTTGTATCTTTAGACCTAAAAGAGGCATACCTGCATGTTCCAGACAATCATGCAGAAGATACCTCGGATTCAAGGCTGGCACAATGCATTACCAATTCTCTGCACTGCTCTTTGGCTTATCTACTGCGCCCAGGGTCTTTACAAAGTGCTTGGCACCAGTAATTGCCTTCTGCAGGCAAAGAGAAATACAAATATATCCTTACTTGGATGACTGTTTAATTCAAGCAGAGAACAAGGACATTCTTCTACAACATCTGGCATTTGTGAAAAGACTTCTAACATACCTAGGGTACACAGTCAATGAAAATAAATCAAAACTAGTACCCTCTCAAGAGATAATATTCCTGGGTGCAAGCTTAAATACAACTGCCCAGATGGCTTGTCTCACACCAGACAAAGGCAACTGACTACCTATTTCAAAATGTTGGCAACAAAGGCCCAGTTATCTGCAAGAAAAATTCTGCAGGCTTTGGGCTTCATGGCCTCATGTATCCTACTAATTCCATATGCAAGACTGCATATGAGGAAACTTCATTGGTACCTAAAAAGTGTTTGGACTCAACATTGCCACAGCCTGGAAACAATGATTACTCTCATCCCCTGCCTGCAACAGGAGTTTCGATGGTGGGCGAAGGCTTGTCACCAGAACAAGGGACAGCCATTCACATTACCCCCAGCCAGGCAGACACTAAGAATGGATGCATCAGATTATGCCTGGGGAGCCCACATGGCAGGAAGATGCATTCAGGGCACATGGCCCTCAAACCAAATGCATCTACATATCAATCAAAAAGAGATGCTAGCTGTTCAGAATGCCCTGACAGCCTTCAAGGACCTACTTTATCCGGGACAACTACCGATAAAGACAGACAACAACCACGGTCATGTGGTATATAAACAAGCAGGGGGGCACACATTCTTACACCCTTTGCAGACTAGCCATGACTTTGTGGGACACAGCATTGGCTTACCAAATGCATCTGCAGGCACAATTCCTGCCCGGAAAGGAAAATACTCTGGCAGACGAACTAATCAGAAACCTCATGGACCCCCCACGAGTGGCAGCTGGATCCACAAGTCTTCAACATGATAACAAGGAAATGGGGTTGCCCACACTTAGATCTATTTGCCTCTCCTCACAACTACCAACTAAAAAGATTCTGTACAAGGACTTATCACAGACAAGCATGGAAAGTGGACGCCCTATCTTTCAGCTGGAAAAACCTATCAGTATATGCCTTTCTGCCACTGCCTCTCCTCCCCAGGGTACTCCTAAAGGTCAGACAGGAGAAGCCAAAGATGATACTGATTGCCCCAGACTGGCCCCGCCAGTACTGGTATCCACTCCTAAGGAACTTGTCTCCATGCCCAGCTTGGACCTTACCTCAAATACCTCATCTACTGTCCCAGCAAAACAATGAGATCCTGCACAGCCAACTCAGGACCTTAAATGTGGCAGAATGGTGGATAATGTAGTCATACAAAGCACACCTCTCAGTAAAGCTATGATAGAGGTCATTTTGGAAGCCAGAAGGCCTAGTACTAGAAAATCTTATGCTGGAAAATGGAAGAGATACTGTGCTTGGAACCATGCACAAGGAACTGATACAGCTGTACCAAATATTCCTCAGATTTTGCAATACTTAACTGAGATGCTGGACAAAGGCCTATCTTTTTCATCAATTAAAATTCATGCCTCTGCCATTTCGGCTCATTATAATACAGAGCCACCAATCTTTTCTCATCCTTTGTTAAGGCAGTACTTCAGAGGAGCCAAAAATGTAAGGCCTCCAAGGAGATCACCAATGCCTGCATGGGACCTCAACTATGTCTTGGAAAAACTCACCCTGCCTCCTTTTGAGCCAGCTGCTACTGATGATATAAAGTTTTCATCTTGGAGAACAGCTCTGCCCCTAGCAATAGCTTCTGCAAGACGAGTTTCAGAGCTGTAGGCACTTATGGCCGTGGAACCTTTTATCGCTTTTTATCCAGTCAGGGTTTCTCTGAGGGCAAACCCAACATTTATGCCTAAGGTGGTGGGGTCCAGTGTGACTCTTAACCAAACTATTCATCTGCCAACTTTTTATCCAAATCCACAGAACAAGGGGGGAGAGAATTCTGCATTCTTTGGACGTATACAGCTTAGATTCTACTTGGACAGACCCAAAGTTTTCAGGAATACAGAGCAATTACTAGTGGCATATGCTGCAGGATCACAAGGAAAGGTTGTCTCAAAGCAGACTGTTTCAAAGTGGATAGGCCACTGCATTCGTTTCTGCTATTCACAGCATGGCAAGCCAGTGCCTAAGGGCATTAGGCCACATTCAACCTGAGCTGCAGCCACTTCAGCAGCCTTCCTCAGGGGAGTAAAAACCAAGGACATTTTAGAAGCTGCTACTTGGAGTTCAGTGCACACCTTTACAAAGCACTATCATCTGCCACTCTACTCTAAATCCAGGGCAGGCTTTGCCACTGCAGTTCTGCGGGGCCTCATAGCCGCTCCTAATGCTGTTTATCTCCAGCCTCCCAACCATAGCTTTGGGACTCTACCCAAATGTAATGACTGCAACAGTGAAACACGAAGAACATAGTACAGTTGTGTACACTTGCCATAAATGTAGATGTTCGAGTATATTCACTGTTGCAGTCCAAGTTACCCACCCGCCATCCCCCTTTTTTCTGCTGGAACTTACCTTTCCTTCTCTGATTTATACGACCTATGTGGTGTATTTGCTTGTAGATGAAGGTAAAGTTTATACTGGGGCATGTATTTTTATATATTTATAAATTCTGCCTACCCTTTTAGGGGGCACCTGACATCTGGGGCAAGAAAAACTGAAGAAAATGGCATCTGCTGCTTATTTTATACCCTTGTCGACCTGATGCCAGGGAAGTGGCAACAGCAACCGACGCAGGACCCAAGACTTTGGAATTCAGGCCGACTGAGGGCAACCTGCCAGCAGGATTACCCAAATGTAATGACTGCAACAGTGAATACACTCGAACATCTACATTTATGGTAAGTGTACACAACTGTACTATTGCCTTATTCAGGCGGACAGTCAGGAATGCGACTCCAAAACCTGACATTTGTAAAGAGACTTCTAACTTCACTGGGGTACACCATCAACGGAAAGAAATCACATCAAGTACCTAGCCAACAGATTGTATTCCTGGAATCAAGCTTGAACACAACTTCCCAGATGGCATTCCTCACTCCAGAAAAACAAATTTATTTGACAAACTACTTCAATCTACTGGCCACCAAAACCCAGCTATCTGCAAGAAAAATACTGCAAGCCCTAGGGTTCATGGCCTCTTGCATTCTACTAATTCTATATGCAAGACTGCATATGAGGAAACTTCAGTTGTACTTAAAAAGTCACTGGAGTCAACATTGTCAGGTCCTGAAAACAATGATTCCTATCATTCCTTGCCTAAGGGCAGAGTTCATTTGGTGGGCAGAGGCCTGCTACCACAACAAAGGACTCCCTTTCACTCAACCCCCTGCCGCCCAAACCCTAACAACAGATACATCAGACTATGCATGGGGGGCTGACATGGCAGGACAGTGTATTCAAGGAAAATGGAGCCCAAAGCAGATGCACCTGCATATCAATCAAAAAGAAATGTTAGCTGTACAGAATGCTCTGACAGCCTTCAAATGCCTTATTCTTCCAGGGAAACTATTGATAAAGACAGACACCACAGTTATGTGGTACATAAACAAGCAGGGGGGGGGGAAGCCATTCCTACCCACTCGGCAGGTTAACCAAGGCTCTGTGGACCACAGCCTTGAGCAACCGCATGCACCTGCAAGCTCAATTCCTGCCAGGCAATTAAACTCACTGGCAGACGACTTAAGCAGAAATATAATGGACCCACACGAGTGGAAACCGGAACCCAAATCATTCAAACTTCTGATCCACAGGTCGGGGGCACCAGAGGTGGACCTCTTTGCTTTCCCTCAGAGCTATCAGTTGAGCAAATATTGCACCAGAACTCCCCACAGCCAAGCATGGAAAGTGGATGCTCTGTCCTTTACATGGGAAAACCTCTCAATCTATGTCTTTCCCCCTCTGCCCCTCTTCTACTACAGATCAAACAGAACAAGCCAAGGACAATCCTGATTGCACCAGACTGGCCACGCCAGCACTGGTACCCACTTTGCTCAGTCTGACAGTGCTGCCACCATGGCACCTGCCTCAGACCCCCTCCCTGCTGTCCCAGCAGGAGGGACAGATTTTGCATCCTCAACTACAAACCCTGAACCCAGCAGCCTGGTTCATCCCCTGAACTCATCACCAGCAACCCTCAGTAAACAGGTACTGGATGTCATCCTTGATGCAAGGATGTCTAGTACTAAAAAATCCTATTCAGAAAAGTGGAAAAGATACTCTTTGAGCCAGTCTCAAGGAATGGACACAACTGTGCCCAGCTTACCTCAAATGCTAGATTACCTAACAGAACTGCTCCACAGAGGCCTCTCCTTCTCATCAATTAATATTTGTGCCTCTGCCATCTCAACTCATTGTAATACTGAGGCACACCTCTTCTCTCATCCTCTAGTCAAACAGTTTGTGAGAGGAGCCAAAAATTTAAGACCCCCCCCCCCAGGAGAGCTCCCACTCCAGCCTGTATTGGAAAAACTCACACTTCCACCCTTTGAACCTGCTTTTTCAGCAGAGTTAAAATTCCTCTCCTGGAAAACAGCTTTACTTCTAGCCATCACTTCAGCAAGAAGAGTGTCGGAATTGCAGGCCCTTACAGCTGTGGAACCCTTCATTATCTTCCGTGTGGACAGGGTTTCATTCAGGACTAACCCATCATTTATGCCCAAGGTGGTTTCTGGTGTGGCTTTAAACCAATCCATTCATTTGCCAACCTATTTCCCCTGATCCTCAGAATAAAGGGGAAAGAATCCTGCACTCCCTGGACATGCACAGGCAGCTTAGGGTCTATCTGGACAGGACATGCACAGGCAGCTTAGGGTCTATCTGGACGGGACTAAACCTTTCAGAAAACCTGATCAGCTGCTAGTCAGCTTTGCTACAGGGGCAGAGGGCAAGGCCATTTCAAAGCAAACCATTTCTAAATGGATAGCACACTGCATCCATTTCTGCTACAAACACCATGGGAAACCTACCTCACAGGGGATCAGAACACATTCCACTAGGGCTACATCAATCTCTACAGCATTTCTCAGGGGAGTCCCTACCAGGGACATCCTGGAAGCTACAACCTGGAGCTCTGTACACACCTTCACCAAGCATTTCCACTTACTTATCTTTTCTAAATCCAGAGCTGGATTTGCCACAGCAGTCTTACAGGGCCTGCTTGCCAGTCCTAATGCTTCTTGACTGCCTCCACCCATCCTCAGCTTTCGGAATCAACCCAAATGTGATGACTGCAACAGTGAAACACGAAGAACATAGTACATTTGTGTCCACTTACCATAAATGTAGATGTTCGAGTGTATTCACTGTTGCAGTCCTAGTTACCCTCCTTCCAGCCCCCTGACTTCTCTATACTTCTACGTATTCCTCTTTGCTTGGCCATATCTTATATCATTAGTGTTTAGTTTGTACTGGGGGTGTTCCACACCATTTAATTGCTTCCTATTGTGGGGGCTGCTGACATCTGGGGCAAGAAAAACTGATGTAATGGTGTCGGCTGCATGTTTTATACCCCTGACGTCATGGAAGAAGCGACAGCATCTGACACAGAAATCCCAAGACTCTGGTATTCAGGCCGACTGAGGGCTACCTGCAGGCAGATGATCCAAATGTGGTAACTGCTGCAGTGAAACACGAAGAACATCCACATAGGTTCATAGGTTTATACTAGGCTATCTGCCCTAAGGCATTTATAAGCCTAGCCCAAAGTTTTGTGGCTTACGCCACCCCTTATGTTAAAAAAAATACTGTGCCCATTAGTTTGTTGTGCCTCTGTCCAGCAGTGACACAGAGATGATTCCCGGGGTAAACCTACGATCTCCCATCCACCGGTCAAGATTTCTCTTGAACAGAGCTAGCGAGGTGCTCTGCCTCACATGGACTGGGATTTTATTCCACAGCATAGGAGTCTCTGGGTGACAAATCTATCCCTCCAGCATGTCCTATTTATATCCGTGCTAAGGTTTAAGTCGCTTGCTCTAGTGGATCTGGTAGATTTGGATTTTTTGAGGTGGAGCATGTCCATTAATTCCGGGGTGGACATGGCCTTGTATGTCAGACACAGGTCACCTCTGAGCAGGCGGTATGACTGAATAGAGCTGGAGTTTCTTCAGTCTGGCAGCATATGACAGATTTTGGAGTCCCTTTATCCTTTTGGTGAGGAACTTTTGGGGTCTCTCCAATTGCTGCAGGTGTCGGGTGAGATACATCCCGAATGGGGCATTGTACTCGATCATTGGTCTGATAAGTGAAGAGTACAGGGGAACAATGACCTCACTTGATCTGGATGTGAATCCCTTCATGATCAGGTGGGCAATGTAGAAGGTCTTTCTAACCACTTTAGCAATGTGAGTGTCAAAAGAAAGGCCACTGTCAAGCTGGGTCCCTGATAACCTCTTCTGTGCTTAATGGATTGCCACCTATATGGTAGCTTGGGATTACCTTGTTTTTCCCGAAGGGTATGACTATACATTTTTTGGCATTTAACTTCAGGCCATGGCTCTGGCACCAGTTATCAGTTTCCGTGAGACCCCTCTGAAGGATATCTGTGTCCGATGTACTTTCCACTATGGCGCCCAGTTTGCAGTCATCTGCAAACTTTGTCAGCCATAGTCCTCCTATGTTTGCCTGTACTTCTGAGAAGTAGATGCCGAACAACAGGGGCCAAGGACTGAGCCCTGTGGGACACCACTTGTGACCGGCTTGGAGTCTGACATGGCGCCAGCAACTCTAACCCTGTGGGTTCTGTCCTTTAGCCAGTTTGCAACCCATGTTGTGACATATGGGTTTACATTTAAGCTGGTAAGTTTCTCTATAATACCCAAGTGGGGTATTGTGTAAAGCTTTTGCAAGGTCGAGGTAGGCTGTATGGACTGCCTTTCCCTCATCAATGGCCTTGGTGACTGTTTCGAAGAAGTCAACCAAGTTCAAAAGGCATGATCTGCCCTTGACAAAGCCAAACTGGGTCGGGTCCAATGTCTGCAAGTCCCCTATGTCTTTGTTTATGAGTTCCATTATGATCCTCTCCATAGCTTTGCAGACCAGGCTTGTTAAGCTTATGGGGTAATTTCAGAGTCCGTAGAGGTACCGCCTTTGTGGAGTGGGACCACAGTTGCCGTCGCCACTCCTTGGGCACGTATCCTGTGGTAAGGCTAAGATTAAACAGCTGCCTTATATGCGGTTTAGTTCCTCATTGAGTTCGTAGCACACAGCCGGGACACCATCGGTCCCATTGATGCTGTGTTTTTAGCTTTAGAGAGAGCAGCTTTCACCTGCGCATTAGAGATGTCTGGGAGGCTACACTCCGCTGGGATAGTTCTCTCCTTTTTGGGGTGAAGTTTGCACTGAACCTGTCTGCCAGTATGTTGGCAATGTCTGTGGGTTCAGTGATTTTGTATCATTTTGGACTAATTCTGCATATCTGGGAGTTTCCACCCAGGTTTCTAACATAGCTGAAGAAGGCCTTATGATTGTCTTTTGAATCTATTGCAATTTTTCTCTCAAATTTGGCCTTGGATGATTTTGAGTTCTCGTATTTTTTTACTAATAATGATCAAGGGTGTCTTCTCTTTTATGGATTTTGCTCTATCATGTAACAGCTTTCTCCTCTTATTGTAAAGTTTGTTTATGGCTGGGGTCCACCAGACTGGACGTTTGCCCTTGGTGGAAAGAGTCTTGGTTTTATTAGGGATTGCCTGATCCATGCGGTCCTGGAGGTGTTCATGGAAGGCATTTGTAAGGGCTTCCGCAGCTTGGGTTGTGGTTTCCACTGGCTCGGGGGCCTTGAAGGATACCACACCAGTCTTGAGTAGTGCGAAGTTTTCTTTAGAGAAGTTCTTCACTGTGGTCTTTTTTGTTTGGGGTGGGGGCGGGATGTGGATTTCCAGTGAGATATGTTTGTGATCTGATCTCACCAATGAGGGATATACTTCCGGTGTGGAGCATTTTGTCCCCATGTTTGTGATGATGAGATCTAGTATATTTTCTCCTCTTGTGGGAACGGTGACTAGTTATTCCATGGCATTTGAATTTATGAACTCCAGGAACCTTTGGGCTAGAAAGTTGGGGCTTGAGTAATGTTCCCAGTCTATACTCGGGTAGTTGAAGTCACCCAATATAATGGTGTTTGGAGATACATTTATACCCTCCAGTGTCTTCAGGAAGGCTGTGTGGGGTTCCTGAGTTTGAGAGGGTGGCCTGTAGCATGCTACAAATTGTAGAGCAGTTTTGCCTATGGTTAATTGCACCTGGATGGTTTCCGATGCTTCGTGCGTTGCCACCAACCTGGAGGTGTGGGTATCCTTGATGAATATGGATACACCCCCTCCTTTTGTGGTGTGGTCCGGGTTTTGGGGCCGGAACGCATGATATGAGGTAAAACCTGATAGTGCTGGGATGCTCTCAGGAGCCTTGAACCAGGTTTCAGTCACAGCACAGACATCAATGTTCTCCATACTGAGAAGGGCCTCGAGAGCATGCATTTTGAGATTTAGACTTCTGGCATTGAGCAGCATTACCCTTAGATCTGAAGTAGGAGATTCATTTGTCTGCAACCTGTGGGTTATGGATCCGATATCGGATCCGAACCGGCATGGTTTTCCAGCTATGGATCCGAGCTCTCAGCTCCTCCTCTCACCCATAATGCCCTGCTCTCCCTACATGACCTCAGATCTAGTTTGCCGCGCTGGTGACCAGATTGGTTTCTGAGAGCTCTACAGCTAAGTGTTATTACTGCTAATTTAAGTGTTAAATTTAAGGTTTTTTCAGTCAGTTTGTGTGAAAGTTATAGGTTTCCCTTATTATAGCTTAAAGTTGTTTAGTTTTATTAACTTTTATAACTTTTAGTTTCCCTCCCCTCGCTGGTGCGTAGTGTGTGTTTGGGCCTGTGTTTGTTTGGCTAGTTAGCCTTTACTTTTTTAGACTAATTAAAGTTAAAAAAAAAAAAAAAAAAAAAAAAAACTAGTGTCTTTAGGATGTCTGAACCACCTAAGGCTGTTTTTTCGAAGTGCTCTGAGTGTGGCCATAAGCTTTCCCCTGCTGATGGCCACACTCGGTGCGTTCGATGCCTTGGGGTTGAACACCTGACTTCTGGATGTTCCATTGGTGCAGGGTTCAACCCCAGGGCATTGAAGGAGCGGAGGTCTAAGCTGGTCCTGGCGGAACTTTTGCCCCCGGACTCGGCTCTGGCTTCCGCTCCATCGGGGGGTACCGTGTCTACGGTTCCCTCCTCTCCGGCTCCCCCTCCTCCACCTGGGACTCAACCTCCCTCTAGTGGTTTGGAGGAGAGGGAAGCAAGAAAGTAGGACCGGAGGGAGAAGCACCATAAGCGGCGGGCCGAGACCTCTGTTTCGGCCCCGCCTGCCAAGCGGGCTTCTCCTCCGGCCTCCTTATCTGCTGGTTCTCCCCCTCCTCAGCTCCGGTCTCCTGTGTGCTTTTCACTGGGACCTGAGGAGGAGGAGACCCGATCTCCATTGAGGCTATCGATGAGGCACTCAAGGCCTACCTCGGTAGCCTCATCGAGATCTACGTACAGTTTATCTGATGCTGATCTGGACCGGATGATGAGAAGGTTCATCCAGGCCCAGATGCAGATGGGAGTGCTCTTGCCTCCCCCCCCCCCTCTGGGGGTTCAGCTCGACCCCTTTCTTTAAACCTATAGCTCCTTCTCCGACCCGCTACCCGGGTTCGGAGCAGTTGGAGCCGAACAGCTTCGGAGCCGGGGGTGGGTCGGCACCGATAGTACTGGGTACTTCGGATCCGACCCTGCCCTCGAGTGCTTCGGATCCGACCTCTCGGAGCCTGGATCCGAGCTTCGGATCCGGGGGGATCAGTGCTCCTTCGGCACCGTCCGTGTCGGAGTGCACTGTCCCCTCAGATCCGAGTGCTTCGGTGCCGGCTCCGATCCACTCTTCGGATCCTAGGGGGAGCCGATTATCGGATCCTTTGGTCGAGGTTGGCTCCCCCTCGGCTTTTGATGTAGTGGAGAGGGCCCTGTTGAGGGTTTCCGGACCCCGGCACTTGCTTCGCTCCGTCCCGCCCGTCTGCACTGGGCCAGGCTTCCACCATCCGGGGCCACTGGGACAGCCCGGCCTTTGCCCCAAGTTGTTCCTTTGGAACATGACACTGCTTATGAGGGATCTTCTGACAGCCCTCGGAGGATGCCCCGCAAGCATACGTGTAAAAGGAGTCACATAGACACGCCCCGAGTCTCTCACAGAAGACGCGGACTTGGAGGAAGGGAAGGCTCCCAAGATCACCCCGAGGATGTCTCCTTTGGAGACATCATGGAAATGCTTCGCATAAGGGGGGGTGGTCTGCCCCCAAGTCTTCCTCGGACGAGTCCGTGTTCTTGGAGGCATTTGAAGCGGGCCCGTCTACCTCTTGGGTGTCACCTCCTGCCGACCCCCTGGTGGATCTGATTACCACCAGGGCGTGGAAGGATCCGGACACCGTGGAGCCAATCCCAAAAAGGCCTGACCGTATACTTAGTCCCCCGGCTGACCGTGCCCACTGGAGTAAAGGGCCTCTGGTAGATGTCATGTTGACGGCGGCAGCCACCAAGAGGGAACTTACTCAGGAGAGCCCCTCAGTCCACCCCCCGAGCAAGGAGTCTCGGATGATAGACCGCTTGGGGAAGCGGATATTTAGTTCAGCGACCTTTTCAGTGAGGGCGCTGAACTTACCTGGCAGATGTGATTAGGATGCAGCGCGATCTTATCAAGGAATATGCTGCATCCCCCCCCAAGAGTCCATGTCGGAGGAGGACAAATTGTTGCACTCCACCCGTATGGCCACTCTCAGGTCCGTGACTAATACCTCTATGCGGCTACTGTCCCATGCTACGGAGGGAGCCGCTAGAGCCGCAGGGACAGGCCTAGTTACTAGACGTCAGGCCTGGCTCCGTCATTGCGATTTCACGGAGCCCTTCAAGACGTCATTTGCGAATGCTCCCTTCGATGGTTCTGCCCTTTTTGGCAAATGTTTGCGATACTTTGACCCAGAGCGAAAAGGATGGGAAGACGCTGTCTGCCGTCGGAATCCGCTTCTCTGTGCCCCAGAGGCCCTATTCTAGGAACCAAAAGG
Source organism: Protopterus annectens (assembly GCF_019279795.1). Classification (NCBI taxonomy): domain Eukaryota; kingdom Metazoa; phylum Chordata; order Ceratodontiformes; family Protopteridae; genus Protopterus; species Protopterus annectens. The sequence goes on from NC_056732.1 coordinate 1,351,208,163, forward strand.
GCCAGAAGAAGATGTGGTTTCGGAAGTCGCAGCAGTCCCAACCCGCTCCGGACAACCAGTCCTTCCATGGCAGAGGAGGACAGGGAGGACGCCACCCCAGGGCAGAGGGGCTCCCAGGAACTCGGGTCCAGAGAACCTTCTCTGAACGGCCCGCGCAGCAGCCCTGAAGGGTTGCCCGGCTGCTCCACTCTGGAGGCAGTCGGGGGACATTTTTCAGAGCACCTAGCGGCATGGGAGTCGATAACATCAGACCGCTGGGTCCTCCGCATCATATCCAGAGGATACCGCATCCCATTTCATCACCTTCCAAAAGTGAAGTCCCTCCCCGACGTTCCACCCGGTCAGAGGGAGGCCGCTTTAGCAGCAATTGGCCATCTGCTAAAGAAAAGAGCCATCCAGCCCGTCCCCCCAGACCAGATCGGATCAGGGTTCTACTCCAGGTTCTTTTTAGTGCCAAAAAAGACGGGGGATGTAAGACCAATTCTAGACCTTTCACTCTTGAGTCTGGCAGTTCCCAAGGAGAAGTTCCGAATGGTTACCTTACAGTCTATTCTCCCCCTTCTGGGAGAAAATCACTGGATGTGCTCTATAGACCTCAAGGACGCGTTCTACCATATTCTAATGGACAGGCACTCCAGGAGGTTTCTCCGCTTCTGGCTGGGAGCCAGTCATTACCAATTCCGGGTCCTTCCCTTTGGTCTCACCACAGCCCCCAGGGTGTTCACCAAGGTATTAGCAGTGGTAGCGGCCCACCTGAGGCTTCAGGAGGTGCAGGTCTTCCCTTACCTGGACGACTGGCTTCTCACCGCTCCAACAAGGCATCTACTGTTATTGGCGCGAGATTCCTTTCTCCATCTAGCTCCCTGTCTGGGCATCACAATAAATACAGAAAAGTCCAACCTAGCCCCTACGCAGTTCATAGATTGTAGAGGTGCCAGGTTAGACACGAGACGGTTAAGAGCCTTCCTCACTGCGGACAGAATTCAGAATCTGCAGCTCCAGGTGCGGGCCATTCTCCACTCCAGCTCAGTTCCGGCGGAGTTGGTCCTGAGGGCTCTAGGGTCCATGGCAGCTGCGATAGCTCTTCTTCCTCTCACCAGGTTCAATATGCGGGTCCTTCAATGGACACTCCTAGTTCAGTGGTCTTATCTTGCTCTTCCTATGCATCATCCCATTGCGATCAGCAAGGCTTGCAAGCGGTCCCTCCTGTGGTGGCTCCACTCACCAGATCTCCACGGAGGCCGCCCCTTTTGTGCTTCTCCCCCTCTCGCCACGGTGACCACGGACGCCTCCCACCTCGGGTGGGGTGGGGGGGCATTTTGCAGGCTGGACGGTCCAAGGCACGTGGAACGATTCCGAGACCTTACTGCATATCAATGTTCTAGAGATGAGAGCAGTGCTCTTAGCGTTGCAAGCACTACAGGTCTTTCTTCCCTTGGGAACTATTGCAATTCAGTCGGACAACATGTCTGTCGTCTGGTATATCAACAAACAGGGGGGGAACCAGGTCTTACCCTCTTTGTCGAGAAGCCATGAGAGTGTGGGGAATGGGCAATCTCCACCAACCGCTTTCTCATTGCAACGCATATTCCGGTTGGTCCAACATCCTTGGGACAAACTCAGTCGCACCATTCTCTCCCCTTACGAGTGGTCTCTCAATGCTCAGGTAGCGAAAACGCATCTTCGCACGGTGGGAAACTCCTTGTTGCGATCTTTTGCCTTTCTCAAACACCAAGTGCGACAGTTTTTCGCTCTAATCCCTCCTCCGGAGATACCCCAAGAGACGCTCTGGTGCATGCTTGGCCCCCGGTCTTCTTTATGCTTACCCCCTTGCCTCTGATGCTCCAAGTTCTTCAGAAAGCCTCTCGGTTGGCGTGCAGAATGATTCTCATTGCCCCATTCTGGCCTCGACAGATCTGGTTCCCCTTCCTAAGGTCTCACTCTGTGAATCCTCCTTGGATTCTAGATCCCATTCCGGATCTGATATCTCACCCCCATCTATCAACCCCAATCTGGACAACCTGAAGCTGACCGCTTGGCTGCTCCAGTTCCACTCCTGATCAGGACTCCCGGTATTTCGTCTCCAGTTAAGGCCATCCTGGTAGCAGCTCATAAACCATCTACCAGGAAAGTTTACCGCAGCAAGTGGAAACGGTTCTCCATTTGGGCGGAGCGGCAAGGTCTAAACCCCTTCACAGTTCCCCTTCCTCTGGTGCTTGACTTCTTAACCACTCTTTTTAATGATGGTGTCAGCAGTTCCATGGTCAAAGTGCAACTTGTGGCAATTTCTCATTATCATATTGGTCAAGACTCCAGTCCACTGATGTCTGCCAAATTGTGTAAGATTTTCCTAAAAGGTACTTTTCTTCTCAGACCCCCTGTAAAGCAAGTGGTTCCTCCTTGGGACCTTTCATTGGTCCTTCAGGCCTTGACCGCTCCCCCCTTCGAACCTGCGGCGATGGTAGATCTGAAATTTTTATCTTTCAAGACTGCCTTTTTAGTAGCCATTACCTCGGCCAAGAGAGTTTCAGAACTTCAAGCCTTATCAGTCAAGCCTCCTTACTTGGTCTTTCATCCGGACCGTGTATACCTCAGGACCAACCCGCCCTTTCTTCCTAAGGTAGCTTCTGAAGCAAATATTAATCAATCCATTAACCTCCCTGTTTTCTTTCCTAAATATCAAAACAAAGGTGAATACAAGTTACATTCCTTAGATGTTCACAGGCAACTTAGATTTTATCTGAACAGGACAGCTGGTCATAGGCAATCCGACCAGTTGTTTATTTCCTTTGCTAAATTCAATTTGGGCAAGCCAATTTCCAAAGTCTCATTATCACGCTGGATTTCGCAGTGCATCTTATTGGCTTATCAAGCTTCTGGAAGGCCCGCACCGGAGGGAGTACATGCCCATTCAACCCGGTCAGTTTCTACTTCAGCGGCCTTTAAAGCTAGGATTCCTCTGGATGATATTTGTTCAGCAGCCACTTGGGCTTCATCTCATACCTTTATTTCCCACTACAAGTTGGATATTACATCTAGAGGTAGAGCATCCTTTGGCTCCGCGGTGCTCCGGAATATCCTTCCATGATGGCCGCCCAAGATTTTGGTAGCTGGGGATTCTGTCCCACAGGTTGCAGACAAATGAATCTCCTACTTCAGATTTAGAAGTTATGTACTCACCATAACGTTCCATCTGAGTAGGTGTATTCATTTGTCTGCACCATCCGCCTCCTATCCCCTGGCCTTATCAGTTTCCTGCATATTATGTGTTACCCTTTTTAGGGTATTTCTTTTGATGGCAAACTCGATCTGAGGTCTTGTAGGGAGAGCAGGGCATTATGGGTGAGGGGAGGAGCTGAGAGCTCGGATCCATAGCTGGAAAACCATGCCGGTTCGGATCCGATATCGGATCCATAACCCACAGGTTGCAGACAAATGAATACACCTACTCGGATGGAACGTTATGGTGAGTACATAACTTCTAATTTCTTCCCATTTTTGTTTTCTAGTGTGGTGCAGGCTATATAGAGTGAATTATGCAAGGTACTGTACACCAACAGCAGCGCTTACTGATCACTGCAGAGAGTTCCAAAAAGAGATTAAAGCCTCTGGAGACCATTTTGGAACCAATTTTATTACTGCTCCAAATACCATGCATCTGAAAATCATTAACCTTCAAAATGAGAGCAGCATACAGAAAAGCATTTACAAAAGAAAAGCTTCTGAATTTGCAGAGTCATTATGTTTCTGTACAAATTTCAGAAATTGTTCATCAATTTAACTGTGAATAATGACAGTACATAATAATACGAGTATACAAATTAAACAAGATCTGTTCTCAAACTGTTACAGCAAGCACGAAATCATTCATGCAAGCAAAACAGTCCTATATTACCATTAATAAATACTATTGTATTAGAAACCGCTGATATGTCAGCAGTTAATGATAGCTTGGCCTGTAACTGGTGTTAACTTTTCTGATTTGTGTGCACCAAAGGGAGAATTGTATTCGATGATGGGTCAGATAAAAGAAGCATATAGTTTTGGGATAGTGACTTTGGATATTGAAGAAATTCCCCTGGAAATTAACTGGACCGGATGGGATTTCCTGACTGTGGTAGAAACATGATCATATGAGAGAAGCTGCGGAATTTAGAAAATACTAAAAATATGGTCATAAAATTCACCCTGCCAGACTCCTACATACACACCCTTTACATGGTATGCCTGGAGGTAGAGCACCTTGGTGCCCTAGATAAAAAATGCAAGAAGTTTGACTCCAGAACCCCACAGGAATACAAAAATAAGCTGATCTTGAAAAGACTCCTTGCTGAATGCACTCTATCCTAAAAGGATTGGAAGAAAGAGAAACTAATTGAAAATGTTCATAACATTGATCACTGCTGTGGTAGTCTTAGCTATATGTGGTTATATCCTGCCAAGGGTATAACAGGTGACCACCTTCTAAAGCTTTAGAGCACCTTCCACGTTCCCAGACTGTCAGGTAGCTTGAGCTGAGCTGATTGGAAAGTTTGTGCTCAAAGCACTTCAGATCTTTACTGCCTCCAAAGAGTATGCTTCTCTGGGGTTTTCAAGGATGAGCGGTGGGCTTATGCTTTCCTTTGCTGGGCAGATAAATTGCCTTTTGGGGGTGGGGCTTCAATTTTTTTTAAATTTTGTGGATGTTTTATTACTTTCCGCTTCAGGAAAGTTCTTTTAGAGCTAGGAGTGTTCTGTTTTATCAGATTGATTGTAATGTACTTTCAAACGGAGAGCTCATTTTAGTCTGACAATGGTGTAAAGTTACTGAAAACATTTTTCTCTGGCTAAATTATGTTTATATTACTTCTGTGGGACTGGCACAGTGTTTTAAAGAACTTTTTACTGTGTTTATATGTCAAAAGGTACCTTTTGTGTACTGGTAGCATTTACCGACAATTGGTACTGGTCTTCCCCATGAAAGAGACACTGTTTTCGACTTGACGATGGAACAGAGTACTGGTCCCACAGTCAGTCCTTCTTCCAGACACAAAAAGAAAAGAATTAAAGCAAACATTCTTTGCCACTTCAACAGGCTAGTATTTTGCCTTAGCTGCAGGTGAGTGACTCTGCTGTGGCCATTTGTTGTACCTTAGACCACTCATCTTTTACCCCGGGTCACTTTGATGTAGAACCTACAGCTGCTACGCATGCCCTTTGTGGCTGTTTCGGTCCCCTCAGTAGACAGAGGAGAACCACACTTGTTAGTCCTGGGAAAGGGAACAAGGAAGTTTTCCCTGCTGTGTCAGAATTCTGTGCTTATCTCTGGGGAAGCTGCTGGTGTCATTAGTAACACTGTTAGCCCGTTTCCTGTCAAAAAAAAAAAAAAAACAGAAAACCAAGCGTGCATCGACTTTTCATCAATTTTCTTTGGATAAGAGTAGTTTACTGGGTCAGGCTCAAGGTTTAATTCAGGTTATTGATCATTGTAAAGTAGTTTCTGGTGAAAGAAAGAGGGATTCCCTTTTCCTGAAGAGATTCAAGATTCTGAATCTGAACAGGAAGATGCAGGGGTGAATACATTTTTTCCTCAAATTTTTGATTCCTACTTTGAGGAGAGCTGAGTTTCTGATTCTTCCTGTGGGGCTTCTCTTTTTCTGAGATTATTGGTAGAATGTGCCAGTGTTTTCAGCGGAAGAACACTTGAGGTTTCTCATTCCCTTACTGCCTGCATTTTTTTCTGATAGCCAGCTGCCCCTAAAAAGACTGATAGGACGTATAAAGTTCCTCATTCTTTTAAATTTTTATATACTATTCCCAAACCTGACCCAGCAGGTATGGCTTTACTTGATCGCACTGCTGCTAAGCACTTACTTTAATTCCAGTCCGACTCTTTGTGATAAGGTTGGGAAAATTATTGATAGGTATTGGAAAAAAATTGTATACCTGCAACTTTGCTTTTCAGAATTTAGAATTGTGAGGCTCATATGTTAGCTTTTTTTCAGACAAATTGTGAAAGTATGAGGAATGTTTTATCTGCAAATCTGATGTTAATCTTCATTCATTCCTTACTGATGGGTCTCAGTTCTGTCTCGAACTAACTCGGCCGATATAACAAGCTCGCGCCAGCCAAAAACTCTTGAGCTAAGTCTTACCCATAGTGCCCCTAAGTCTTACCCATAGTGCCCCTCTCCTCATCTCCTCATATCTCGCTTGCGCATAGTATATAAGATGTGTTAAGCCAGCTCTCAGCTAAGTAGTTCAAATTTTTTTTCTAGTTCTCAAATAAAAATACAACCTTTATTAGACAGTTTTTCTTTGCTAGTTGTTGTTAGCTTCGCTTACCCTTTGTATCACCCCCTCCCTTACCGCTGTGGTAAGTGTCATACCATCATTGGTATGCTTCAAAAAAATAAAAAAGAATATACCTATTTTCAGTCTTCTCCCTGTGTTCTCTATCTCTGCTTGTTTTACAGTGTTTGGATAGTTGGTTTTGTCATATTGTTGCATGTAGTAACTGTTTTTTTTTTCTTGTTGGAATAGTCATAATTGTGGCACCGTGCCTTGGCCCAGCAATCAAGGAGCCTCAATCCCCACCACTAACACCAGTGAGGGGTGTCTCATATAGTAGAAAAGGATAAGAAATTCACACAGTAAAGTACAGTTCCTTAAGAGCACACAGAGATCAGTCAGTCTGGGGCTGGTCCCTCCTTGCTGTCCAGGTCCCCAATAAGACTCCCCACTGGCACAGCTATAGGGTCCAGATCTCACCCTAGTGGGCAAGCTAAAACCTCCAGCACATTCCTGTCCAACCAGTGCTTTGTGTCTCTGCCCAAGTAGCTGACCCACACACACACACACACACACACACACACACACACACACACACACACACGTTTTTCACACACACACACTTTGAGAAGAGTTTATACAACCACACAGACACTCCTGGGGAAGGCTGGCAAAGGTTCTCCAGCTGTGCCCCTTTCTCCCAGACTATACGGTAGTACCAGCTACCACCACCCACTAACATTTATCAGCTACTCGAAGGCCCTTAAAAGGGTGTCCAATTATTACTGTGCAATATTATCCAATTGGAAGTATAGCCCAAGGCTAAAGCTATTGAAGTGGCTTTGTACAATTTTACCAGAGGCATGCAAGTACTCTAAAGAGCTTAAATTATCTGTACAAAACAGCCACAGTTGAAAGGGTTTAAAATATTTAATAAATAGTCAATACACAAGACAATACTTTTTACTACACAGTGCTAGTCAAAAGAGATCACAGATCACAGAGAAATGCTATAAATAATTCAGTAGTACAGTTCTGACATCACAGAAAACACACACAGTCTAATCTTTCTAGTTTGTAGCTATTTCTGTGAGAAAACACAAGTCTAAGATAAACTTACATATAGAGCAAGACAGTGCTGATGAGTTGGATGGTCAAGACAAAAATGTAATGCTCTCTAATTCTCTCTGTTTTTAAAATCACATTCCTGGTTCAGATTACATCATTATTCACACTTTCCTCGCGGTTAATTACATCATTCTTCACACTTCCCTGGGTTCCCAGGCTAACAGAAACTACATTTACATTCTTCACCTCTGAGCAGAAACCAGAGCAATAAAGGACATTTATGCATACAAATTTTAATTCTGGTCTTAAAACAATAGGCAGGATGCCCCACTCTAGACTCACTGGCTCCGATTCCTAACATCAAAGGGTCACAACATGCTTTACTTGGTCAATAGAGTGCACTGTCGTTACATTTCTTTTCCAGTTCCACATGTAACACTATTTTTTCCATTTAAGACAACACTCTGTGGTTTACATTATTATTTACAGATGACAGAATTATTTCCAAAATTTATCTGGCTAGGCTGGCAGCCTTCGTCTGTCTTCACCCAATCTTCACATATCTCCCCCCTGGAGAATGCAAGCTAGTTTTTCAAGTGGCCCTTGAGAAACGCTGCTTGAGGGAATCAGGTCTGTCTGAGCATACTTTACCCCATTCTCTATCTTGAGAGCCCATCTGCATTGACATTGCTAATCCCACTGTGGTGCTGCACAGATATATCATATGCTTGCAACCCCAGGCTCCATCTTAGCAACTTATTTTGCTGTCTGTCTCTGTTTAACCATGTTAAGGGGTTGTGATCTGTCATATCAGTGAATTTCCTTCCATACAGATAAGGCTGAAATTTCTGCAGTGCCCACACTATGGCTAGACATTCCTTTCTACAGCTGCAAAGCATTCCTCCCTGGGTTAGTGCCTATGACTGAGATAAACCACTGGGTGCTCTCTGAAGAAATCTGTCTTAAGTACAGCCCCACCCTATGATTCAAAGCATCCACCTGCACAACACATTCTTTGCTGTAATCTGGACTGGCTAACACAGGGGGTCCTCCCAAAGCTTCTTTAAGCATTTGGAATGCCTGCTCACATGCTGGGGTCCACACTACCTTATCTGGCCTGTTCTTTCTTGTCAGGTCTGTGAGGGGAGCAGCTATGGTACTATAACTGTGGACAAACTTTCTGTAGTACCCTGCTGTCCCTAGGAATGCCCTCATCTGCTTTTTGGTAACAGGTACTGGCCATGCCTGAATGACTTCCACTTTGGCAGGTTCTGGCCTTATCTTACCACTCTCCACTCTATGTCTTAGGTAGGAGACCTCTGCCATACCCACCTGACATTTGCTCGGCTTAATAGTCAACCCTGCCCTCTGTAGTCTGCCCAGCATCTCCCTGACATGCTCAAGGCGCCTGGGCAGAAATGGCTGTAGATGGCAATATTATCTAAGTAAGCAAGTGCAAACCCTCCTGCTCCTGCTAGGATATGATCTACCAGCCTCTGGAAAGTTGCTGGGACATTCTTCATCCCAAAGGGCGTCTTTGTGAACTCATACAAGCCAAAAGGAGTCACAAAGGCTGACTTCTATCTAGCACTGGGAGTCAAGGGCATCCTGCCAAAAAGGGGGTTTTCCAATTCCTAAAAATTTTTTTTGGGTTTTGTATTCCCATTTGGTTTTTTTTGCCAAAACCCCCCGCCTCCTATCCCCCCCTGGCCTTATCAGTTTCCTGCATATTATGTGTTACCCTTTTTAGGGTATTTCTTTTGATGGCAAACTCGATCTGAGGTCTTGTGGGAGAGCAGGCATTATGGGTGAGGAGGAGCTGAGGCTTGGATCCATAGCTGGAAAACCATGCGGTTGGATCCGATATCGGATCCATAACCCACAGGTTGCAGACAAATGAATACACCTACTCGGATGGAACGTTATGGTGAGTACATAACTTCTAATTTCTTCCCATTTTTGTTTTCTAGTGTGGTGCAGGCTATATAGAGTGAATTATGCAAGGTACTGTACACAACAGCAGCTTACTGATGCAGAGAGTTCAAAAGAGATTAAAGCCTCTGGAGACCATTTTGGAACCAATTTTATTACTACTCCAAATACCATGCATCTGAAAATCATTAACCTTCAAAATGAGAGCAGCATACAGAAAAGCATTTACAAAGAAAAGCTTCTGAATTTGCAGAGTCATTATGTTTCTGTACAAATTTCAGAAATTGTTCATCAATTTAACTTTGTGAATAATGACAGTACATAATAATCACAGTATACAAATTAAACAAGATCTGTTCTCAAACTGTTACAGCAAGCGAAATCATTCATGCAAGCAAAACAGTCCTATATTACCATTAATAAATACTATTGTATTAGAAACGCTGATATGTCAGCAGTTAATGATAACGGCCTGTAACTGGTGTTAACTTTTCTGATTTGTGTGCACCAAAGGGAGAATTGTATTGATGATGGGTCAGATAAAAGAAGCATATAGTTTTGGGATAGTGACTTTGGATATTGAAGAAATTCTGGAAATTAACTGGACGGATGGGATTTCCTGACTGTGGTAGAAACATGATCATATGAGAGAAGCTGCGAATTTAGAAAATACTAAAAATATGGTCATAAAATTCACCTGCCAGACTCCTACATACACACCCTTTACATGGTATGCCTGGAGGTAGAGCACCTTGGTGCCCTAGATAAAAAATGCAAGAAGTTTGACTCCAGAACCCCACAGGAATACAAAAATAAGCTGATCTTGAAAGACTCCTTGCTGAATGCACTCTATCCTAAAAGGATTGGAAGAAAGAAACTAATTGAAAATGTTCATAACATTGATCACTGCTGTGGTAGTCTTAGCTATATGTGGTTATATCCTGCCAAGGTATAACAGGTGACCACCTTCTAAAGCTTTAGAGCACCTTCCACGTTCCCAGACTGTCAGGTAGCTTGAGCTGAGCTGATTGGAAAGTTTGTGCTCAAAGCACTTCAGATCTTTACTGCCTCAAAAGTATGCTTCTCTGGGGTTTTCAAGGATGAGCGGTGGGCTTATGCTTTCCTTTGCTGGGCAGATAAATTGCCTTTTGGGGGTGGGGCTTCAATTTTTTTTAAATTTTGTGGATGTTTTATTACTTTCCGCTTCAGGAAAGTTCTTTTAGAGCTAGGAGTGTTGTGTTTTATCAGATTGATTGTAATGTACTTTCAAACGGAGAGCTCATTTTAGTCTGACAATGGTGTAAAGTTACTGAAAACATTTTTCTCTGGCTAAATTATGTTTATATTACTTCTGTGGGACTGGCACAGTGTTTTAAAGAACTTTTTACTGTGTTTATATGTCAAAAGGTACCTTTTGTGTACTCGTAGCATTTACCGACAATTGGTACTGGTCTTCCCATGAAAGAGACACTGTTTTCGACTTGTGATGGAACAGAGTACTGGTCCCACAGTCAGTCCTTCTTCCAGACACAAAAGAAAAATTAAAGCAAACATTCTTTGCCACTTCAACAGGCTAGTATTTTGCCTTAGCTGCAGGGGAGTGACTCTGCTGTGACCATTTGTTGTACCTTAGACCACTCATCTTTACCCGGGTCACTTTGATGTAGAACCTACAGCTGCTACGCATGCCCTTTGTGGCTGTTTCGGTCCCCTCAGTAGACAGAGGAGAACCGCACTTGTTAGTCCTGGGAAAGGGAACAAGGAAGTTTTCCTGCTGTGTCAAATTCTGTGCTTATCTCTGGGAAGCTGCTGGTGTCATTAGTAACACTGTTAGCTTTCCTGTCAAAAAAAAAAAAAAAACAGAAAACCAAGCGTGCATCGACTTTTCATCAATTTTCTTTGGATAAGAGTAGTTTACTGGGTCAGGCTCAAGGTTTAATTCAGGTTATTGATCATTGTAAAGTAGTTTCTGGTGAAAGAAAGAGGGATTCCCTTTTCCTGAAGAGATTCAAGATTCTGAATCTGAACAGGAAGATGCAGGGGTGAATACATTTTTTCCTCAAATTTTTGATTCCTACTTTGAGGAGAGCTGAGTTTCTGATTCTTCCTGTGGGGCTTCTCTTTTTCTGAGATTATTGGTAGAATGTGCCAGTGTTTTCAGCGGAAGAACACTTGAGGTTTCTCATTCCCTTACTGCCTGCATTTTCCCTGATAGCCAGCTGCCCCTAAAAAGACAAATAGGATGTATGAAGTTCCTCAGTCTTTTAAATTTTTATATACTATTCCCAAACCTGACCCAGCAGGTATGGCTTTACTTGATCGCACTGCTGCTAAGCACTTACTTTAATTCCAGTCCGACTCTTTGTGATAAGGTTGGGAAAATTATTGATAGGTATTGGAAAAAAATTGTATACCTGCAACTTTGCTTTTCAGAATTTTGAATTGTCAGGCTCATATGTTAGTTTTTTCTGACAAATTGTGAAAGTATGAGGAATGTTTTATCTGCAAATCTGATGTTAATCTTCATTCATTCCTTACTGATGGGTCTCAGTTCTGTCCTCGGAACTAACTCGGCCGATATAACAAGCTCGCGCCAGCCAAAAAACTCTTGAGCTAAGTCTTACCCATAGTGCCCCTAAGTCTTACCCATAGTGCCCCTCTCCTCATCTCCTCATATCTCGTTTGCCGCATAGTATATAAGATGTGTTAAGCCAGCTCTCAGCTAAGTAGTTCAAATTTTTTTTCTAGTTCTCAAATAAAAATACAACCTTTATTAGACAGTTTTTCTTTGCTAGTTGTTGATAGCTTCGCTTACCCTTTGTATCACCCCCTCCCTTACCGCTGTGGTAAGTGTCATACCATCACTGGTATTACGTTTCAAAAAAAATAAAAAAGAATATACCTATTTTCAGTCTTCTCCCTGTGTTCTCTATCTCTGCTTGTTTTACAGTGTTTGGATAGTTGATTTTGTCATATTGTTGCATGTAGTAACTGTTTTTTTTTTCTTGTTGGAATAGTCATAATTGTGGCACCGTGCCTTGGCCCAGCAATCAAGGAGCCTCAATCCCCACCACTAACACCAGTGAGGGGTGTCTCATATAGTAGAAAAGGATAAGAAATTCACACAGTAAAGTACAGTTTCCCTTAAGAGCACACAGAGATCAGTCAGTCTGGGGCTGGTCGCTCCCTTGCTGTCCAGGTCCCCAATAAGACTCCCCACTGGCACAGCTATAGGGTCCAGATCTCACCCTAGTGGGCAAGCTAAAACCTCCAGCACATTCCTGTCCAACCAGTGCTTTGTGTCTCTGCCCAAGTAGCTGACCCACACACACACACACACACACACACACACACACACACACACACACACACACACACACACACTTTGAGAAGAGTTTATACAACCACACAGACACTCCTGGGGAAGGCTGGCAAAGGTTCTCCAGCTGTGCCCCTTTCTCCCAGACTATACGGTAGTACCAGCTACCACCACCCACTAACATTTATCAGCTACTCGAAGGCCCTTAAAAGGGTGTCCAATTATTACTGTGCAATATTATCCAATTGGAAGTACAGCCCAGGGCTAAAGCTATTGAAGTGGCTTTGTACAATTTTACCAAAGGCATGCAAGTACTCTAAAGAGCTTAAATAATCTGTACAAAAACAGCCACAGTTGAAAGGCTTTAAAAATATTTAATAAATAGTCAATACACAAGACAATACTTTTTACTACACAGTGCTAGTCAAAAGAGATCACAGATCACAGAGAAATGCTATAAATAATTCAGTAGTACAGTTCTGACATCACAGAAAAACACACAGTCTAATCTTTCTAGTTTGTAGCTATTTCTGTGAGAAAACACAAGTCTAAGATAAACTTACATATAGAGCAAGACAGTGCTGATGAGTTGGATGGTCAAGACAAAAATGCTTAATGCTCTCTAATTCTCTCTGTTTTTAAAATCACATTCCTGGTTCAGATTACATCATTATTCACACTTTCCTCGGTTAATTACATCATTCTTCACACTTCCCTGGGTTCCCAGGCTAACAGAAACTACATTTACATTCTTCACCTCTGAGCAGAAACCAGAGCAATAAAGGACATTTATGCATACAAATTTTAATTCTGGCCTTAAAACAATAGGCAGGATGCCCCACTCTAGACTCACTGGCTCCGAGTCCTAACATCAAAGGGTCACAACATGCTTTACTTGGTCAATAGAGTGCACTGTCGTTACATTTCTTTTCCAGTTCCACATGTAACACTATTTTTTCCATTTAAGACAACACGCCTGTGGTTTACATTAATATTTACAGATGACAGAATTATTTCCAAAATTCTATCTGGCTAGGCTGGCAGCCTTCGTCTGTCTTCACCCAATCTTCACATATCTCCCCCCTGGAGAATGCAAGCTAGTTTTTCAAGTGGCCCTTGAGAAACGCTGCTTGAGGGAATCAGGTCTGTCTGAGTATACTTTACCCCATTCCCTATCTTGAGAGCCCATCTGCATTGACATTGCTAATCCCACTGTGGTGCTGCACAGATATATCATATGCTTGCAACCCCAGGCTCCATCTTAGCAACTTATTTTGCTGTCTGTCTCTGTTTAACCATGTTAAGGGGTTGTGATCTGTCATATCAGTGAATTTCCTTCCATACAGATAAGGCTGAAATTTCTGCAGTGCCCACACTATGGCTAGACATTCCTTTTCTACAGCTGCAAAGCATTCCTCCCTGGGTTAGTGCCTATGACTGAGATAAACCACTGGGTGCTCTCTCTGAAGAAATCTGTCTTAAGTACAGCCCCCACCCTATGATTCAAAGCATCCACCTGCACAACACATTCTTTGCTGTAATCTGGACTGGCTAACACAGGGGGTCCTCCCAAAGCTTCTTTAAGCATCTGGATTGCCTGCTCACATGCTGGGGTCCGCACTACCTTATCTGGCCTATTCTTCCTTGTCAGGTCTGTGAGGGGAGCATCTATGGTACTATAACTGAGGACGAACTTTCTGTAGTACCCTGCTGTCCCTAAAAATGCCCTCACCTGCTTTTTGGTAACAGGTGCTGGCCATGCCTGAATGACTTCCACTTTGGCAGGTTCTGGCCTTATCTTACCACTCTCCACTCTATGTCCTAGGTAGGAGACCTCTGCCATACCCACCTGACATTTGCTCGGCTTAATAGTCAACCCTGCCCTCTGTAGTCTGCCCAGCATCTCCCTGACATGCTGAAGGCGCTCTGGGCAGAAATGGCTGTAGATGGCAATATTATCTAAGTAAGCAAGTGCAAACCCTCCTGCTCCTGCTAGGATATGATCTACCAGCCTCTGGAAAGTTGCTGGGACATTCTTCATCCCAAAGGGCGTCTTTGTGAACTCATACAAGCCAAAAGGAGTCACAAAGGCTGACTTCTATCTAGCACTGGGAGTCAAGGGCATCCGCCCATAACCCTTGGTAAGATCAATGGTTGTAAGATACTTAACCCCACCCAGCTGCTGTAGGGCCTCATCTGTCCTAGGCATGGGTTAAGCATCTGACTCTGTGTGACTATTTAATTTCCTGTAGTCCACACAGAACCTAGTGCTGCCATCCTTCTCTGGCACCAGCACCACTGGGGAGGCCCAGGGACTGTTGGACTTTTGAATCACCCCTAGTTCCAACATCTCCTGTACCTCCTCCCTCAGAGTCTGTTTAACTCTCTCAGGCACTCTATAAGGGGCCTGCCTAATAGACCTTTGGGATCCTGTATCCACCTGGTGCTGCCCCAGGTGAGTGCACCCTGTTTTCCCAGTGAACATGTCCCCAAATTCCTGCAACACTACTCGGATTTCTCGAGTCTGGATAGGAGATTGCTGCTGGGACATTGCTACCCCTTCCACTGAGGTGTCAGCCCGAGCCTCACTGAGGAGATCAGTCACCAGATCTCCCTCAGACTCCTCCCGCAATCCACTGCAAATGCTCAGCACAAGGGCCTCCCTATCATGGTAAGGTTTCATCATATTAACATGGTACAATTTGTGCCCCTGCCTTCTGCCTAGCAGTTCCACCAAGTAGTTAACATCACTTACCTTTCTTATCACCTTGTAGGGTCCCTCCCAAACTGCTTGCAGCTTGTTGTGTCTGACAGGAATGAGAACCATTACCTGCTGCCCCACAGCATACTCTCTAGCTTGAGCATTCCTGTCATACCACACCTTTTTTCTCTTGTTGGGCTTCTGCCAGGTTCTCCTGGGCCAAGCTCATGAGTTCCCTGAGCCTTGTCCTGAGATTCAGGACGTATGCCACAACAGACTCCTTGTGAGACTCCCACTCACCTTCCCACTCATCTCAAATTAAATCTAGAGGTCCTCTCGCCCTATGCCCATACAGCAACTCAAAGGGTGAAAAACCTGTGGATTCCTAGGTAGCATCTCTGTAAGCAAACAGATGGGGCAAATATTTGTCCCACTCCCTCTTAAACTGATCTGCAAATGCCCGTAGCATGGACTTGATTGTAGAGTTTAACCTCTCAACAAGACCATTAGTCTGGGGATGGTAGGGGGTGGTCTTCATGTACTTCACCCCACAGGACTTCCACAGACAAGCCAGCAGGTCTGACATGAAATTTGCACCTCTGTCAGTCAGTATTTCTTTTGGGAAACCTACCCTGCTGAAAATCACTAACAACACATTTGCGACCTTCTCTGCCTCAGTGGAGGACCAAGCCACTGCCTCAGGGTATCGTGTAGCATAATCCACTACCACTAGGATATACTTTTTTCCCTGTGGAACTTGGGGTACTCAGAGGTTCCACAGTATCAATAGCTACCCTCTGAAATGGCTCCTCAATCACAGGCAAAGGCATCAAAGAAGCTCTCACCTTGTCTCCTGCCTTGCCTACCTTTTGACACTGCTCACAGTTCCTGCAGTACCCTGTTACACCTCTGGAAATTCCATTCCAATAGAAGTTCTGCATAGTGCGCCGCTTTGTACATTTTATGCCCATATGACCTGCAAAGGGAATATCATGGGCTATGGCTAGAAGCACCAGACGGTAGGCTCTAGGCACTACCAACTGCTGTACTCTCTCACCTTCTAGCCCTCCCTCAGTGGTCCACTCTCTGTACAGTAACCCTTTGTCCCAGTATACAGATTCCCCCTTTCCTTGAGAATCAGGTGCCTCCCTAGCTACCTGCCTCAGGCTTTGCAGTGTAGGGTCTGAGAGCTGAGCCTGTCTTAGCTCTCTCCTTGTAACCCTTCCCAGCTCCCCTTCCACAGGAAGTCTGGCATCCTCTGGCAGTGGTGCCTCACGGTCAGCCTTGCAGTCACTCTGTCCAAGGGACCATCAGTACCCCCAAGCAGCTGTGGCACACCTTCAGTCTCACTGCTACAGGGTAGCTCCCTCCCTGAAGTAACCACCTCACCATTACTGGCTGCAAGTATGCAGTCTGTCTGGGTCTGCCCCAGGCTACCAGACCCACATGCTTGGCTCCTAGCCTGACTGCGTGTAACTGCACAAACACATGGTACTGCCTCATCCAAATCCTTCCCTATCAGGACATCTGTAGGATGGTAGTTTGGTACCTTTGTTGCCTCAAGACATCCTACTATTGGCATTTTGTCTTTCCCACTTACTGGCTCCCTCACCTTTTGTTCCCCACCTTGCCTCCGTGGACAATCATATGCCACATGGCCCCACTGGTTGCATTCAAAACATTTAACCTTAGCTCCTGGATGTGTACCTGGACTAGTGGCTTCTCCTGCTACTGGCAGATTTTGTTGGGGCAGTCTGTGCTGCCCACCATGGGTTCCTTTAGACCCATGAGCAGTACTGGGGGTCCATTTCCTGTACAGGGCTGCCCTGTTTGCCAGGTGTAGGTCTCCCTACTTCCCCAAGTCATCTGAAGTAGCACATTGTCTATCAGCTAACCAGATCCTCATGTCCTCAGGCAAAGTGCTAAGGGCTTGTTCCCTCACCAAAAGGTCTGCCAGCCCTTCAAAAGTGGTGACCTGACACCCACTCACCCACCTATGGAAATAAGTGCTCAGTTCAGCAATATATTCACACACACTTTCATCTGCCTTGCGTTTGTGCTCACAAAACTTTTTCCTATACGTTTCAGGTGTTAGCTTAAACAATTCTAACAAGTGATTTTTAACAGCAGTATAATCAAAGCATGCAACATCAGACATTTTTGACAAAACAGTTACAGCTTTACCATGGAGTAAAGGGGTCAGGAATTGTACCCAGAGCCTTTGGTCAACAGCATACTGTTTGCATACCCTCTCAAACTTATGAATGAAACTATCAAAATTATCTCCCTCTTTAAACTACAAAAGAAATTTACTATCCTTTTGTGCTTCTGGGGTCCAGTTACTCCCTTCCCCATTACCTCCATGACTCTGGCAAAGAGTCAGCATTTCCCTCTCATGCTTCCTCTGCCGCTCCTTTTCCTCAGCTTCCAGGCGTAGCAGTTTCTCATCCTCCTCAGCCTGTAAGACTCCTCAGTCTCTCAGCTGCTTTTATCTCCAAACGCCTGGCCTCCAACTCAAGTCTCTTTAGCTCCAGATGGATTTTTAAGTCCTCTGCAGAAAGGTTGAGCTGTCCATTCTCCGAAGGTATTGCATCTCAACTGCCAGTCTTATTGTCCTCCTGGTTGCTGTTTTCTGATGCAGTTGTAATAAAGGCTGCAATCAGGTCTGCCTTAGTCACGTTTCCATTGCACCAGTCCCCTAGCCTGGCACATCTCCGCCACCTGGCTCCTTGTCAGCTTTCCATACTCCTCTGCTGACATGCTGCCTGCTCACCCTGACTAACTAAACTAACAAAAGAAATAAAACAATTGTGATCTGAACTCTGAGTATTCACTGCATGGCTGATTTAGATTACAAAACACCTTCAGAGCTCACTGTACACAAGCTACAGGAATTCACTCTACCCACACCACTACAAGCCAATTAGTATTTGCCAACCAATTAATATATGGTGTGGATATCCCACCACTGCCAAACAATTAATATGTGACGCCTGTGCCCTGGCCCAGCAATCAAGGAGCCTCAGTATTCACCACTAACACCAGTGAGGGGCGTCTCGTATAGGAAGAAAGGATAACAAATGCACACAGTAAAGTGCAATTTGCCTTAAGAGCACACAGAGATCAGTCAGTCCGGGGCTGGTCACTCCGTTGCTCTCCAGGTCCTCAATAAGACTGTCCACTGGCACAGCTATATGGTTCAGATCTCAGCCTAGTGGGCAAGCTAAAACCTCCAGCACCCTCTCTGTCCAACCAATGCTTCGTGTCCCTGCTCAAGTAGCTGACACACACACTTTGAGAAGAGTTTATACAACCACACAGACACTCCTGGGGAAGGCTGGCATAGGTTCCCCAGCTGTACCCCTTTTTCCCTGACTCTTCGGTAGTACCAGCTGCCACCACCCACTAATATTTATCAGATACTCAAAGGCCCTTAAAAGGGTGTCCAATTATTACTGTGCAATATTATCCAATTGGTAGTATAGGCTAAAGCTATTGAAGTGGCTTTGTACAATTTTACCAAAGGCATGCAAGTACTCTAAAGAGCTTAAATTATCTCTACGAAAACAGCCACAGTTTGAAAGGGTTTAAAAATATTTAATAACAAATAGTCAAAACACAATACAATACTTTTTACTGCACAGTGCTAGTCGAGATCAGAGAGAAATACTTCAAATAATTCAGTAGTACAGTTCTGACATCACAGAAAAAGTCTAATCCTTCTAGTTTCTAGCTATTTCTACGAGAAAACACAAGTCTAAGATAAACGTACATATAGAACAAGCCAGTGCTGATGAGTTGGATGGTCAAGACAAAAATGCTTAATGCTCTCTGATTCTCTCTATTTTTAAAATCACATTCCTGGTTCACATTACATCATTCTTCACACTTCTCTGGGTTACATTACATCATTCTTCACACTTCCCTGGGTTCCCAGGCTAACCGAAACTACATTTACATTCTTCACATATGGGCAGAAACTAGAGCAATAAGGGACATTTATGCATGCAAATTCTGGCCATTATCTCTGGCCTTAAAACAATAGGCAGGATGCCCCACTTTAGACTCACTAGCTCCGAGTCCTAAGATCAAAGGGTCACAACATGCTTTATTTGGTCAGTTGAGTGCACTGCTACATTTTTTTCCAGCTCCACATTTAACACTATTTTTACCATTTAAGACAACAAGTCTGTGGTTTACATTAATATTTACAGATGACAGAATTATCTCCAAAATTCTATCTGGCTAGGCTAGCAGCCTTCATCTGTCTTCACTCAATCTTCACAATAATGTTTGATAAAAAGGGGACAGCTGGTTTTAAGCAATGTGATAAATGTGGTAGAAAGATTCCCAACTCCGATGGGTAACTTTCTTGTGTCTATTGTCTTGGAGTTCCCCATATCCAGGTCCAATCTCCTTGTGAGATTTGTAAAGGATTCCGCTCTCGCACTTTAGCAGAGCATAAGAACAAATTAATCTTGAAAGGACTCTTGAAAACTCCTTTTTCTGAGGCAGAGGTCTCAACACCTCCAAGGAAAGATATTAAAAAGAGAAGCCATTTGGTTCCAGCATCTCCTAGTGCTACGGATCCAAAGCCTTCTAAGACTCGTACTGAGACAAAAACTCCCTAAACTGTCAGCACCAGAGGCTAAAGCTGCCTCCATGGTGCCGATGACAACTTCCTTTATGGAACCGACAACCATAACCTCTCCTACGGTACCAATAATTTCCTCGGTACCAGACACCCTTTTGGCACCAACAATAGTGTCTCCCCATCCCCATCACATTATTTGGGTCTTTCAACCTCAGTGCCGAAAGGTGAAGTTTTAGCCAGGACTAGATACTTCCCATCCATCGACCCCTTTTTGGGACAGAAACTCAGCCCTTTTCTTGAAAGGCCAGAGTCTCCTTCGGGGTTGTCCACCCGTTCAACCAGGAGTCTTTCGGAGCTCGATGTAGTGAGGCTTGTTGATCATCTCCTAGCAGCCAGAGGCATTCCAACCCCATCCAAGACCTCCCTCCCACTCTGAGCCGTGGGATTCTCTCCACTGACTCCATCATACGATCCTCCTCCAACTGCTCAGGCTTTGGAGCCCTTGGTACCGACTCCTATCCTGGTGCCTACCCCTTCAGTTCCTGCATTGCACCCTTCCATGGTTCCAGAGCCTATCCTGTGGACCACGTTTCAGTTAGACCCAATCCACCCTCGAGACCATGACTGGCCTGTCGGTACTGTGACCCCCTATTTCAGCGGCGATATTTTCTACGGCACCGTTTACAGTTCCAGTTGTTTTGACAGCTCTGAGTCCTCTCGGGGCTCCAACCCTGGAGGTGGCCTCGGAGTGGGGCGTGATCCTGGTTCCGAGGTTGTCCTTCTCGGTTCCGTGCTCCCTTCCTTCTTAAAGTGGGCCTGCCTTGCAGATGATGGAGAGGGCTCTGGCTTCCACAAGCAGGGAGTTGGCCCTTTCGGCGTTGGAACCTGACATTCATTTTTCCTTTGGTATGCAGCCGACATAGCCCACTACACTGGGACATCGTGCACAGGAGCTGCAAGACACTGTATTTCAAGGCACCCAGTCTCTGAAGTCCTCTTCAGATGCTCCCTCTGAAGAGCCGCCTCGCAAGAGATCATGCAAGAGGAATCACTTCGATTCCCTGCGGAATCCCTCATGGAAGATGCAGATTTTGATGAGGGAGAAGGGTCCCCATGGTAACCCTTTGAGGATGTCTCATTCAGAGACATACTAGAGATCTTGGAACAGAGGGGTGACTGGAAGTCCATCAACCCTTCTATTGAGGAATCTGTATTCTTGCAGGCTTTCCATGCTCGACTCTCTACTTCCTGGGTGATCCCACCTGCTGATGAGCTGGTCAGGCTCATCTTGCAGCATGCTTGAAAGTCCCCTGACACTGTTGAGCCAATTCCCCGAAGACCGGATAAAATTCTGTCTCCTCCACAAGATCAGTCCCATTGATCCAGAGGCTTGGCAGTAGATTCTATGGTGGTGGCGGCTGCCACTAGGAAAGAACTTTCTGAAGAAAGTTCGACTGTCCATCCTCCGAACAGGGAGTCTCGGACAATGGATAGACGAGGGAAGTGGACTTGCGCTTCAGTGACCTTCGCCATATGGTCGCTGAACTATCTGGCACATTTTTCCCATCTTCAGAGGGACCTGATTACAGACCTTTCAGGAACCTTGGCAGGGGTACTGCCTGATGAGGTACGTGGCAAAGTTGCCTCTCAGCTTGCCACCCTAGAGTCCATTTCTTCCATGTAGTTGATCACCCATACAATCGAGGGGGCAGCTAGAGCAGCCGGTACAGGAGTTGTCATGAAATGTCACACCTGGATGGGCTTGTGTGACTTTGCCAACCCCTTCAGGTCTTCCTTCACCAATGCTCCTGTTGATGAGTCCACTTTGGCCCAGAAGTTAAAGACACTTTACCCAGGTGTGAGAAGGATGGAAAGACCTT
Source organism: Protopterus annectens (assembly GCF_019279795.1). Taxonomy (NCBI): domain Eukaryota; kingdom Metazoa; phylum Chordata; order Ceratodontiformes; family Protopteridae; genus Protopterus; species Protopterus annectens. The sequence continues at coordinate 1,351,229,927 of NC_056732.1, forward strand.
GTCTGCTGTGGGTGTACGCTTTTCCACCCCTCAATGATCCTATACCAGGAATCGGAGAAGTGGGAAGATGTGGTTCAAAAAATCCCAAGGGTCTTTTTGTGGCACACTGGTGAGCCCTCCCCCTGGGGAAGAGGGGAGAACTCATCTGGAAGATGCCCCTTCCATGGCAGAGGGGGACCGCAAAACCAGGGCTCCTGGGATTCCTTCTCTGGACAAGCCCTATCAGTGCTCCTGAAGTACAGCCTGATTGCTTACCTCTGGAAGCAGTCGGGGGATGTTTTTCTGTGCACCACTTTACCTGGCACTCAATAACATCAGACTCCTGGATAATGACCAAAGGGTATCAGATTCCCCTCAACCTTTACCCCAAGCCACTACGGAGAATCCCCAACGTTCCACACAGTCAGAGGGATGCAACAGCACAAGAAGTTCTAAGGCTGCTAGAAAAGAATCATCCAAACAGTCCCACCAGACCAAATAGGATCGGGATTTTACTAAAGGTTCTTTTTAGTGCCAAAAAAGACAGGGGACTCTAGGCCAATTTTGGACCTTGGCATTCTGAACAAGTTCGTCAGACAAAATTCTGGATGGTCACGGTTCAGTCTATCCTTCCACTTCTGGAAAAAGATGATTGGGTGTGCTGCATAGATCTTTTGGATGGTATTACCACATAAAAATGGACAAACGATCCAGAAGATATCTCCACTTCCGGCTGGGAGCCAGTCACTACCAATTTCGAGTACTGCCCTTTAGTCTCTCCACAGCCCCCAGGGTGTTCACCAAATGCATGGCAGTAGTAACAGTTCACTTGAGACTGCAAGGATTCTGCATGTTTCCATATCTAGATGATTGGCTCCTTACCACTCCAGCCAAGAGTGTACTGCTTCAAGCCGTATCATATACTCTAAAACTAGCAAACATGCTAGGAATCTCAATAAATAAGGAAAAGTCAAAGCTGGTATTGGTTCAATACTTAGAGTTCATTGGGGCCAAGTTTGACACAGAATCCTGCCTAGTCTCTCTACCTCATTACAGGTTACAAAGGTTGAGATCTCAACTCAAAGTGATACTCTGTCAATACCTATTTCCAGCCCGACTGGTCTTGCAACTGTTGGGTCCTATGGTGGCAACACTCCCACTGGTTCCACTAGCGAGGTTCCATACGAAGCTGCTTCAGTGGCTCCTAGCATCTCAGTGGTCTATAATGACACACCCACTGTCTTATCCAGTCTGCACAACAAACCGATGCAAACAATATCTGAATTGGTGGATGAAGCCAGAAGAGGAGTTTTGGTGCTGTCCCTTTTCACCCCCTCAACCCAAAGCCACAGTGACCACGGACACCTCCCTGATAGGGTGGGACATTTTCAGGGAAGAACCGCCCAAGGCACTTGATCCCCCTTAGACGCCAATCTGCACATCAACATCCTAGAACTGAGGGTGGTGCTTCTAGCATTGCAAGCATTCCAAACGACCCTCTTGTTAGAGACTATTGCTATCCAGTCAGACAATATGTCAGTAGTCTGGTACATCAACAAACAAGGGGGAACCAGATCCTACCCATTATGCCGGGAAGCCATGAGAGTGTAGCAATGGTTGATAGATTCCAACCGCTTTCTCTTAGCAATGCACATTCCTGGGAACTCCAATGTGATTGCCGACAAATTGAGCAGAAACAGTCTGATGCCTCCCGAGTGGTCTCTCAATTCCGTAGTAGCGACACAAATATTTCGTTGTTGGGGCCAGCCTTGCTGCGATCTCTCTGCATCTCACTAGAACCACAAATGCAGCAGCTACTTTGCCCTGATCCCCGTCAGGGGGAGTCACAGAGAGATGCTCTGATACATGATTGGCTCCCGGATCTACTTTATACCTTTCCTGCCCTTCCCCTCATTCCGCACTTCTTGAAGAAACAGTTGAGAAGCAAAGTAATCTTCATTGCACCCTATTGGCTTCGTCAAGTCTGGTTCACCACCCATGGACTTTGGATCCAACCCCAGGACTCTTGTCTCATCCACATGGGCTGGTCCATCCCAACCTACCGAGTCTCAAACTGACTGCTTGGTTTCTCCACTTCCATTAATTGTCAAGCAGAATAATCTATCTTCCCCAGTGCGAAAGATTTATTTATTTTTTATTTTATTTAACATTTGTTGACCGGGAATGTCCGACTAGGTTCCACAGAGCCTGTTTTCAGCGGAGGCCCGGGGAGAAATGCTCCAGATGCATGTCTTTGGAATGTGGGAGGAAACCGGAGTACCCGGAGGAAACCCACCCGAACACAGGGAGAACATGCAAACTCCACACAGAAGGCACCCCAGCCAAGAATCGAACCGGAGAACCTCTTGCTGTCTGCACCACTGTGCCGCCCACAGAAGATACTTCTGGCCTGTCATAAACCATCCACCAGGAAACTTTATCATAGTAAATGTAACAGGTTTGTGATCTGGGCAAAAGAACAAGGACTAGACCCCTTCTCAGCCCCGGTCCATAGGGTCTTGGAATACTTCTCAACTTTACTTCAATCAGGATTCTCAGGCTCTACCATCACAGTTCACTTAGCAGCTGTCTCCAGTTTTCATAATGGCTCTAATGATTTTTCATTAATGTCCCACCATCTCTGCAGAACCTTCCTAAAGGGAGTCATGCATTTGACACCACATCTTAAAAGTCCCATTGAACCTTGGAACTTGACGCTAGGCTTAACAAATATTAACTTGTCAACCATTTGAGTCTTCAGCCACCTGCGACATAAAGTTTTTATCGTAGAAGACCTTATTCTTGGTAACCATCACCTTGGCCAGGAGAATATCAGAGTTGCAAGCTTTGTGTGTAAATCGCCCATACATCATTTTCCACAAAGAGAGAGTATCACTTTGGACTACCCCCCCCCCCTTTCTGCCCAAGGTTATTTCAGATTCAAATCTCAACCAGTCCATTTATTTTCCAGTTTTCTTCCCAAACTTTTCTAACAAAGGTGAATATTGTTTACATTTGCTAGATGTGCACAGACGATTACATTTTTACTTAAAACCAAATCATTCAGGAAAGCGGACCAGCTATTCATATCTCTTTCAGGTCCAAGATTGGGCAAGTCAGTTTCCAAAGTCACTTTATCAAAATGGTTAAGAGATTGTATTACCTTTGCCTATCAGCAAAACAAGATAACTGTACCAACTAAGATCAAGGCTCACTTCACCAGATCAGTGTCCACTTCAGTGGCCTTTCATTCCAGAGCTCCTATGGATGACATTTGCGCAGCACCTACTTAGGCAACACCTCATACCTTTAGTACTCATTACAAATTGGATATGGTCTCCAGGGGAAGAGCATCCTTTGGCTCAATGGTGCTGAGGAAATGTTCTTCGTCTCACATTGCTGCAGTCATAACCTGTGGGTAGTCCGCTGTCCTCGGTCGGCCCGAATACAAAAGCGTTAGGCTGGCGTCGGTCATAGTCGCTCAGATCTGACGTCAGTGGTACTAAAGAGCATGACCAACGCCATATCCTCAGTCTTTCCTGCCGCATGGTCGAAGAAGCAGCGTTTGCAGCGCTCAAGGCCGTCCTGAAATTTTAGATTCTGAGTTTAAGACCCATGTCCAAGTTGGGCTAAGTACCCCCTTGGGGAATTTTTTTGTCTTTTCTTGCCTCAGTTAAACCGGATGTCCGAAAAAGTTAATAATTGTATTTCTTGTGGGAAACAGATACCTCATAGGGACTACCACTCTCTGTATTCCTTGCTTGGGGCCTGAGCACTAGATTTAATAAGCGCACCATTGTTAGATTGTGCTAGACTTGTTTTAGCGGTGTAACTACAACATGCCGTCGGATCCTCCGATGCCGCTAAGCGTAAAGATAAGTCGTTAAAGTCCAAGCAGGATGAGTCGTCGTTGCGGTGGACGGTTCTTTGAAACTACGGTGGAATCTGTGGATCCAGCCGGTTTCAGCTGAATCTCAGGGGAGCCTTTAATCTTACAGGAATTGGCCTCTCAGGAGTTAGGTCAGGCGAGGGGCCTCAAGTTTCTGTAGTTCCTTCTTTGCATAAGGTTGTTAGGCCTTATACTTCTGTCTCTAAAGCCCTTCAAAGCCAGGCCTGGTCCTTCTGGCACTGGCCAGCCCTAGTTCTGCAGGTTCTGTTCCTAAAAACATATGCTGAAAATGGCAGAGGATTTGATTACTTTAATCAGAGGTTCTATGCCCCTCCGGATAAGAGGCCTAGAGTGGAGACAGAGGTGGAGGTTGGAGCATTCCTCCGATTACTCTGAGTCTTCAGCTGAGGACATTCAGGATTTTCCTCCTTATTCTGATTCGATGCAGAGGATTCTGTCCTTCTGCTTCTCCTCCAGAGGATTTTTCCTTTCTGAAACCCTGCATTCCATGAGGGAGCATTTTAAGTGGGAGGGTCAGGATTTCTCAGATTCTCGTAAGAGGCTTAGGGAATTTTGTTTTACAGCATAGGCCCTTGGCCATTCCCCCTGTTTTGGATGTTGTTCAGGATGTTTTTTCTGAGGCTTCCCTTAATCCTGATTCCTTGCCTCCTGCCCCTGTCAAGCCAGACAGGTATTACAGAGTTCCAGAGGCTCATAAATATTTGTATAAGAGTCCTAGAGCTGACCCGGAAACTATTAGCCAGGGACCTAAGGGTGTCAGAGCTTCTGTAGTAAAGAATCCAGTTCCTCTGGATAAAGATTCTAGAGCTTTGGATAGGTGGGGTCAAAAAGTGTATACCTCCTCCACACTAGCTATGAGGGCTTTAAATTGCCAGTTTCATATGCTGAAGTACCAGAATTTTCTGTTGAGTCAGTTAAAATCTAAGGTAGATGCTTTAGCTGAGGGTATAGAGTGTAAGGAATTGCAGGCTTTAGTTCATGCCTCTGATCAGGTAGGTAAGCATTCCTTGCAGTGTGGCTTTGATGCTCTTCAGGCTTCTTCCAGGGTGGCTGCCACTGGTTCAGTTATTCTGGCTTAAGGATCAGAATTTGTCAGAGCATGTTAAAGCTCGAATTTTGGATGCTCCCCTTCAATCTGAAGTTCTTTTTGGTTCTCCTGTGGAGTCAGTTTTGAAGAAAATGGAAGAAAAGGCTAAGTCTATGCAGACTGTTAAGGAATTTTTACAAGTGCAGCCCCTTAAGTTTAGCAGAAATTGGCCTGCAATAGGATGGGCTTATCCTTCTTCTGATTTACAGTCTAAGGGCAGATCTAGACGTGGTAGGGGCAGAGCTCATGCTCGGGGTTCTTTCAGACCTAGGGCGTGGAAGTTCCTGCACAATCTTCTGGTGAGGGCAGGGGTCAGCCTTTCGTAAACAGACCCAATGACCTCTCCAGCTGCCAGATCCCTCCTGTCTGGCAGCTCCTCTAGGAGGAAAGTTGGCACTTTTCAAGCAAAATTGGCTTTTGGTCACCCAGGACAAATGGGTGCTGGACATTATAGATCGAGGTTACAAGTTTTATTTTCACACCTTGCCTCCTTTCAAGGGCATGCCGGACGTACCTCCTCAGCAAAAGCTGGAGGCTCACAAGCAGATTTCTTTACTTTTAAAAATGGGGGCTATCCAGGTGGTACCTCCGTCAGAAGTAGGCCTAGGATTTTATTCTCGCCTGTTCCTTGTGCCAAAGAAAGGAAGCACTTGGAGGCCAATTCTGGATTTGTCTATCCTCAACACATACCTAGACATTCCAAAATTCAAGATGTTAACTTTGCAGCAACTTTTGCCTCTGCTAGGCAAAGATCACTGGATGATTTATTTATTTATTTTATTTTATTTTATTTTACATTTGTTAACCGGGCTGGTCTATCTGGATACATATCCGTTTTCAGTAGAGGCCCGAGGAGGAAAGCTCCAATACACAATAGAAGTACATATTTAAATTGCAAGATTCAAAGTATTGTTACAACAAGAGAATACAGCTTACATATGCAGGAATGAAAATTTACATAGATGTTATATAAGACTAAAGGACAGACAGGAAATTATACACAAAACATTGATTTAAAGATACTGAGAAATAGACTGAAATCAGAGATTTTCCTTATTACTAAAAGGAAAGAGAAATTTTAGAGATCTGCAATTAGGTAAATGGGCTAGGGAAGTGGAGCTGGAAATAATGAGATATGTAGTTAGTCAGGTTCTCGACATGGGCATGTCCATTGTGTGGAGATATTCTTTAAGGTTAGCTTTGAAATGATTGAGCGAAGAAGTAAGTCTAAGGTTGTTTGGCAGGGAGTTCCACTGCTTGCCAATGGAATTTGCATAAAGGGCATCTTTATAACTCTGATAACTCTGGATCTCAAAGAGGCTTATCTTCACATTCCTATCAGGCCCAGCTGCAGGAGGTTCCTGCGTTTTCGGGCTGGTACTTTTCATTATCAGTTCTCTGCATTGCCCTTTGGCTTATCTACTGCGCCCAGGGTGTTCACAAAGGTCCTGGCTCCTGTGATAGCCTTCTTAAGACTAAGAGGAATACAAATTTATCCTTATCTGGACGATTGCCTGATTCTTGCTCAAGACAAAGTCACGTTACTTCAGCATCTACAGTATGTAATGGCAGTGTTAAGGTGCCTAGGGTATTCTGTGAACGAAACAAAGTCCAGTCTAGTACCCTCTCAGGACATGTGCTTTCTGGGTGTGAGACTGACTACAGCCTCTCAGATGGCTTTTCTGACCCCGGACAAACAAAGAAATCTTCCCCTTTACTTCCAGCAATTATCCCTACTGTCCAGGCTGACTGCAAGGACAGTCCTTCAAGCCATGGGGTTCATGGCATCTTGTATTCTGGTACTTCCCAATGCCAAACTGCATATGAGGAAGCTACAATGGTATCTCAAAAGTGTATAGTCTCAACAGTTATTCATTTCTTTTGCCTTGGGTTCACAAGGAAAACCTGTTTCAAAGCAAACTATTTCTAAGTGGATTAGCCATTGTATTGCTTTTTGTTATTCTCATCATGGAAAGGATGTTCCGGCTGGGATCAGACCTCATTCCACTAGGGCTACTGCCACATCTACTGCTTTTTTAAGGGGAGTAGCTACTAAGGATATTTTGGAGGCAGCTACTTGGAGTTCAGTGGAGACTTTTACTAAACATTACCATCTCCCCTTTATTCCAAATCTAGGGCTGGGTTTGCCACTGCAGTTTTACAGGGCATGTTAGCAGCTCCTAGTGCTTTGAGTTTGCCAACCTCCCTTACCTTTGCTTTGGGATTCTACCCACAGGTTATGACTGCAGCAATGTGAGACAAGAACATAGTACAGTTTTGTACCTACCATAAATGTAGATGTTCGGATCCACATTGCTGCAGTCCTTCCTCCCTCCTTCCCCTCTATAGTTTAGGGTTGCTGTGTTGCTGTTGGGGTAATTTATTTTTTCTGTAATTGGTGGTTGGGTATTTTCTATTTTTGGCCATGGCCTTTCTTTTTTAGGCCTTCTGACATCTGGGGCAAGAAAGACTGAGGATATGGCGTCGGTCATGCGCTTTAGTACCACTGCGTACTGATGTCAGATCTGAGCGACTATGACCGACGCCAGCCTAACACTTTGGTATTCGGGCCGACCGAGGTCAGCGGACTACCCACAGATTATGACTGCAGCAATGTGGATCCTCGAACATCTACATTTATGGTAGGTACAAAATTGTACTTTGTGTTCCATAGGGCCTCCCAGAACATGAAGTAGCTAGGGACTCTGTTCCATCAGTAATGAATGAAGATTAACAATATCAGGTAAAGAAATTATGTTCTTACCATAATGTTCCATCTGTGTTGTTGATCTTCATTCATTCATTACGCCCCACCCTTCTACCCCCCCTCCGAAAGACTCCTGGAGATTCTGATTTGGTCCTGATTAACTGATAGGGTATTTGCTCAGATAAAGCCTCTGCTTTTCTATCCTTACAAGCAAACTTGATCTGAGGAGATGAGGAGAGGGGCACTATGGGTAAGACTTAGCTCAAGAATTTTTTGGCCGGTAAAAGCTTGTTATATTGGCTGAGTTGGTTCCGAGGACGGAACCAAGACCCATCCGTAATGAATGAATGAAGATCAACAAAACAGATGGAACATTATGGTAAGAACATAACTTATTTTTTCTTCTTGTGAGAAAAAAAAACATGCTTTAAATAACTTGGTTTCTTCTGTTGCACAGGTCACTACTCATTGTTTACTGTGTGTGTATGACTGTTGCTTTTTCCAGAACTATGACCACTGAATCTATTTTGAAAAAGCTTGCATGGCTGCATTCTCAGAACCTCCTAGATGATGATAAAAATGAGATTAAATTCTTCCTTGGATATAGAGATTGTCTGCCCCTCTGCTGTAGAGGTTATTAAAAAGTGTGACGGAAAGTGCAGGGTGATCAAGGGAATCTCCAAGATATTTTATCTCCCCTTTTCTAAATTTCCCAAGAGAGGTTCTATCTCCTCATCTAGTTTTTGCAAAAAACAGAATAAGTAGTTTCAACAAAACACAGCTAGGCAGAAATTTAAGAAGAAATGTAAAAGTGTTCCAAAAAGGATCGAACCTCCCAGAAAGTCTGAATCTCCATTTTTCTCTTTGGCAGCAGGGAGTAGCAGGAAAATGGGTTCTGAAAATCATTCATCAGGGTTACAGATGGCAGTGGGAGGAAATTTCTCCTTTCCGAGGTGTGATTCCACATCATCCAGATTTTTTTTGTTTTCACCAGTTGTTTATCACATGATGGCCCAAGGAGTTATAGAACCAGTTCTTCCTTCCCAGGTGGTCAGAGGTTTTTATTCAGGGATGTTCCTAGTGCCAAAGAAAGAAAATTCTTGGAGACCAATTCTGGATCTTTCTTTCCTGAACCTATTTGAGTAGTTCCCAAATGCAAAATGATGTCACTTCTCAACCTGTTTCTTGGCAACACTAAACTTAAAGATGGTATCATCATAACCCTATTCATTCAGACTTCAGATGTTTATTAATGGTTTGTATGTATGGATCACATATCAGATGTTCTTCGTGTTTCACTGTTGCAGTCATCACACACGGGTTATCCTACCAGGGATAGCCCTCAGTCGGCCCGAATACCAGAGGCTTAGAATTTCTGCGTCGGCTGCTGTCACTCCAGGACTGACGTCAGGTCATCAGCGGTATAAAATCAGGCAGCCGACACCATTACATCAGTCTTTCTTGCCGAGGAGCCCACAGCAGAAGCAGTTCACACGAGTGCCGGTCGGCCGCTACCTGAGTTTTCGTTTCCGAATTGAAGTTGAAGTCTTCTAAAGCTAAGTACCCCATTGGGGATCCTTTTTTCTTGCCCTAACTGATGTCAGAAAAAGTTAACAATTGCCTCGCCTGTGGAAAGTAAATACCACACCGAGATTTCCATTCTTACTGCATCACCTGTTTAGGCCCAGACCACGACGTCCCTCGCTGTCGGTTTTGTGCTTTGTTTAGTGTAAGAACTTTATGTTGTCAGGCCCTTATTGCAGCTAAATATTTTCTCTCTCGAACTCCGTATTCCGAAATGGCTTCGGTAAGCCATCTGACTACTAATCTTCCGAAAAACAGTAAGGATAAAGACAGAGACAGACCACACAGGTTCAAAACCGCCGACAATGCTTCCGTTAAGCTAGTCGCCAGTTCACCAGTCCTCAGTGAAGTGCTTTCGCAGCCCCTGATGCCTGCTTCTGTGGATTCACAGACTGCTACCAAGACCCATGAGAATCTTCTTTGACTAAGGATCCTGCGGATGTCTCTTCCTTGGATGGGTCCGGAGCCTCTGAGCAGGCACCGGCTTCCGAGGAAGTTCTTCGCACTACAGATACTCGACACAAACCGACTTCTTCCGTGTCTTCATTTCTTTCTAAAACTACCGAGATGTTCATAGTGTTACACTGCTGTAGTCATCACACTTGGGTTATCCTGCCGTCAGACGGTCCCGCAGTCGGCCAGAGTTCCAAAGTCTTGGTCCGGTGTCGGTTGCTGTCGCTTCTTCCCTGACGTCAGTGCACCAGGGGTATATAAGAGGCATCCGACGCCATTTTCCCAGTCTTTCTTGCCGCGCGGTGCCCGAAGCAGAAGCAGTTCGAAAGTGCCGGTTGGCCGACTCCTGAGATTTTTAAATCGAATTTCAGACCGAAGTCTTCAATAAAGCTAAGTAACCCATTGGGGAACCTTTTCTTGCCTCAGTCCGATGTCAGAAAAAGTTAACAATTGCAATTCTTGTGGGAAGCAAATACCTCATAAGGACTTTCATTCTTATTGTATTCCTTGCCTAGGCCCAGACCACGATGTCACAGGTTGTCGGTTTTGTGCTAGGTTTAATAAGCGAACTATTAAACGTCGGTTTGATTTCGCCCGACATTTTTTTGGTAGGAAATTTAATTATACCATGCCATCAGAGCAACCGACGACAGGAATGCATAAAAAACACAAAGATAAGGACAGGCAGCTGAGTCCCAAACCAGATTCTGAGGCCTCTGCTAGGCCAGTCGCCGGTTCTCCGGTTTTCAGTGAGGTGCCTACGCAGCCCCTGATGACCGCTGATTTAGAACCCCAGGCGACATCCGATTCCCAAGCGGAGATTGCTAGGCCTCCACAACCTTTACCTTTAGGCCCTTCCGACTCCATGCCTGAAGGAGATTCCGGTGCAGTTGAAACGCCTTCAGTTGCAGAAGGTGTCTTCAGACCGACTACACTCACTATTAAATCCTAAGCAAAGCTGAAAACTCCTTTAAAAACAAAGAAGACTGTACAGCAGTCTCCAGTGCAAGGCCCCATGCCCAAGAAACAGATGCTTAAGATGGCTGAAGACTTAATTACCCTAATCAGGGGTTCCCATCCCCCTCCTGATAAAAGGCCAAGACAGGAGGAGGACTACACTTCCTCTGACCAGGTTTCAGTTTCCTCAGACTCTTCTGAGGAACAGGAATATTCCTTTCCCCCTTATGAAGACTCTGATGCTGAAGAGTCTATCCCTTCAGCATCTCCCCTAGGAGACTACTCTTTTGGGGAAACCTTACATACCATGAGGGAACATTTCCACTGGGAAGGCCAGGATTACTCTGATTCTAAGAAAAGGCTCAGAGAGTTCCTTTTACTACCCCAGCACAGACCACTTGCTATTCCACCTGTGTTAGACATTGTGGATGATGTTTATTCCGAATCTAGCCTTAACCCAGATTCACTTACCTCCTGAACCAGCCAAACCAGACAGATACTACAGAGTCCTTGACTCACACAAATTCCTATATAAAAGCCCTGTTGCTGACCCAGAAACCATTTCCCAGGGTCCCAAAGGGGTTAAGGCCTCTATTGCTAAAAATCCTGTGCCCTCTGAAAGGGATTCTAGAGCACTAGACAGATGGGGAAAGAAAGTATATACCTCAGGTACTCTAGCTATGAGGGCCTTAAATTGTCAGTTTCACCCGCTGAAATATCAACAGTATTTGATGTCTCAATTAAAACAAAAAATGCTCACACATACAGAACAGCCTGATTACAAGGAAATGCAAGATTTGTTGCATGCAGCTGAACAAGTGGGAAAACATACTTTGCAATGTGGATTTGATTCACTGGAAGCTTCTTGTAGAGCAGCAGTGACAGGGTCTGTCATACGTAGGCATGCTTAGTTAGAAGAACAAACTTTACCTGATCATGTTGAAGCAAAGTTATTGGATGCACCTTTACAGCAGGATGTTTTATTTGGTGTAAAAGCAGAAGAGGTTTTAAAAAAAATGGAGGATAAGGCAAAATCTGTGCAGACAGTCAAGGATTTTTTACAGGTTCAACCCCCTCGTTTCACCAGAAATTGGCCAACCAAAAACTGGTCCTTTCCAGCTTCTGCCAGACCACAGAGGGGCAGATACAGACGTCCAAGGGGCAGAGGCCAGTCGCAAGGCTCTCTTACCAGCCTCGACAATGGGGTGCCACAACCCAAAAAGGAGGAGAAGACTGGTCTCAAACTACCAGAAGACAAACACAATGACTTACCCCTCAGGCTACTAAGCAAAACCCTCTTGGCAGCTCCCTTGAGGGGGAAACTAGCACTTTTTGCAGACAACTAGCACATCACAAAAGACAAGTGGGTCCTAAATATTGTATCTCAAGGATACAGATTCCACTTTCACACTTTGCCGAGGATAAAAGGAATGCCAAACCTGCCACCAAATCAATGGGCAGAGGCTCAAAAGCAAATTTCAGCTCTCATGGACATGAGAGCCATTCAACAGGTTCCTACACAGGAGCAAGGACAAGGATTTTACTCAAGACTCTTTCTAGTTCCCCGAAAGGACAAAGCCTGGAGACCCATTCTGGACCTCTCAATTCTAAACACATATCTGGAAGTACCCAAATTCAAGATGCTAACACTATAGCAACTTCTTCCCATGCTGGGCAAGAAGGCTTGGCTAGTAACGTTGGACCTCAAGGAGGCATACCTGCATGTCCCTATCAGACAAAATTGCAGAAGATACCTCCGATTTATAGCAGGTTCAACCCATTACCAATTCTCTGCACTGCCCTTTGGCTTATCTACTGCGCTCAGGGTCTTCACAAAATGCCTGGCACCAGTAATTGCATACTGCAGACAGAGAGATTCAAATATATCCATACCTGGACAACTGCCTTATTCAAGCAGAAAGCAAGGACATTCTATTAAAGCATCTGGCGTTTGTCAAAAACCTACTAAGTTGCCTAGGGTACACAGTAAACGAAAAGAAGTCAAAACTAGTGCCCTCACAAGACTGTAATATTCCTGGGTGACAGCTTAAATACAATGGCCCAGATTCACGCCAGGCAAGCAAGGACAACTGACTCAATACTTCAAAATGATGGCAACAAAGACCCAACTCCCTGCAAGAAAAATTCTGCAGGCCTTGGGATTCATGGCATCTTGCATACTACTAATACCATTTGCAAAACTGCATATGAGGAAATTACAATGGTATCTGAAAAGCGTATGGACTCAACACAGCCACAGCTTGGAAACAATAATTCCACTCATTCCCTGCCTTCAACAGGAGTTTCTATGGTGGGCTCAGGCATGTCACCTCAACAAGGGTCAGCCTTTTACCTTACCCACAGCCAGTCAAACTATAATAACAGATGCATTGGATTATGCCTGGGGAGCGCACATGGCAGGACAAGTGTATTCAGGGCAAATGGTCTGCAGACCAAAAGCATCTACATATCAATCAAAAAGAGATGCTAGCTGTACAAAATGCCCTAACAGCTTTCAAGGACCTCCTACATCCAGGACAACTCCTAATAAAGACGGACAACACCTTAGTGATGTGGTACATAAGCAAGGGGGCACACACTTCTACCCCCTATGCAGACAAGCAATAACCTTGTGGAACACAGCACTGACCTACCAACTTCAACTACAAGCACAATTCCTGCCAGGAAAGAAAAACACATTGGCAGATGATCTAAGCAGAAACATCATAGATCCTCACAAGTGGAAACTAGATCCACAAGTATTTGCAATGATAACTCAAAAATGGGGGAGCCCAGACATAGATCTGTTTGCTTCCCCCCAAAACTACCAACTACGGAAATTCTGCACAAGGACATACCACACACTAGCTTGGAAAGTGGACGCCCTCATTCAGTTGGAAAACATTGACAGTGTATGCCTTTCCTCCACTGCCTCTTCTGGCAAAGGTGCTGCTGAAAGCCAGATTAGAGAGGCCACAAATGATGCTCATTGCTCCAGACTGGCCATGCCAACACTGGTATCCAATACTAAGGAACATGGCTCAAGGCCCACCATGGATTTTACCTCCAATTCCTCACCTGCTCACTCAGCAAAACAATCAGATTCTACACAGCCAGCTCAAGACTTTAAATCTGGCTGCATGGCAAATTGCCTAAACAACCAGTCAACACTTCTCTCTAAAGCTGTGATGGACGTCATTCTGTGGAGGCCAGGAGGCCCAGCACCAGAAAAGTCTATTCAGACAAATGGAAAAGATTCTGCACCTGGAACCAGGCTAAAGGCCAAAATCCCCTTGTCCCAAATATTCCTCAGATTCTTCAATATTTAACTGAGATGTTGCACAAAGGACTTTCTTTCTCATCTATTAAGATCCACGCTTCAGCTATTTCAGCTCAGTACAACACGGATCCTCCTATATTTTCACATCCATTACTGAGACAGTTCCTCAGAGGGGCTAAGAACATAAGACCGCCCCAGAGAGCACCAACACCAACTTGGGATCTCAACTTTGTTTTGGAAAAGCTTACACTACCGCCCTTTGAACCAGCTTTCACAGCTGATCTACAGTTCCTGTCATGGAAAACTGCCCTGCTGCTAGCAAGAACTTCAGCACGAAGAGTCTCAGAGCTACAGGCCCTAATGGCAGTGGAGCCTTTCATCATTTTTCATCAAGATAGAGTCTCTTTACGAACTAGCCCTTCCTTTATGCCAAAGGTGGTATCCAGTGTGGCCCTAAACCAAACCATTCATTTGCCCACCTTTTACCCAAACCCCCAGAACAAAGGGGAAAGGCTCCTACACTCTTTGGACATTCACAGGCAATTACGTTACTACTTGGATAAAACTAAGGCTTACAGAAAATCTGACCAGCTCTTTGTATCCTATGCTGCAGGATCACAAGGAAAGGCTATCTTAAAACAGACCATTTCAAAATGGATAGGACATTGTATCCGTTTCTGCTACACACACCATGGGAAACCTCTGCCTGGTAACATCAGGCCCCTTTCCACCAGGGCTACAGCAACATCAACAGCCTTCCTCAGAGGGGTACCAACTAAGGATATTTTGGAGGCTGCAACTTGGAGTTCAGTGCACACCTTCACCAAGCACGATCACTTACCTCTATACTCCAAAACCAGTTCTGCAGTGCCTACTAGCCTCACCAAACCCTGTTTAGTTCCACCACCCATCCGTAGCTTTGAGATTCAACCCAAGTGTGATCACTGCAGCAGTGTAACACGATGAACATAGTACAGTTTTGTACCTACCATAAATGTAGATGTTCGAGTGTTCACACTGCTGCAGTCCAGGTTACCATCCCTCCATCCCCTCTGACCTAGCTGAACTTATCTATACCTTTTCTACCCTGTACAACCTTTGTGGTGTATTTGCTTGTAACTGAAAGTATTCCTTTTATTCCTTTTACATGTTTTATTAGCAGTATGTATTGCTTACCTACTTGGGGGCACCTAACATCTGGGGCAAGAAAAACTGAAGAAAATGTCGTCAGATGCCTCTTGTATACCCCTGGTGCACTGACGTCAGGGAAGAAGCGACAGCAACCGACGCCGGACCAAGATTTTGGAACTCTGGCCGACTGCGGGACCACCTGTGATGGCAGGATGACCCAAGTGTGATGACTGCAGCAGTGTGAACACTCTAACATCTACATTTATGGTAGGTACAAAACTGTACTTTTCTAAGGCCCAGGGTACGAACTACTACTAAAAAAACAACGACCCAAGCTCAAGCACCTGCTTTAACGCCTCAATCTCAAATGCTTAAAATGGCAGAAGACCTTATCTTGCTTATTAGGGGAAGCCAACCTACCCCTTCCAAAAGAAAGAGACTTTTCCCCAGCAATCTGACCAGAAGTCCGATGACTCTTGAGATTTCTGAATATGAAGACATGCAACCCTTGTCTGCATATGAGGATTCAGATGCAGAGGAATCCATTCCTTCTGCCTCTCCTCCAGAGGATTTTTCATTTTGTGAAGCCCTACATACTTTAAGGGAGCATTTCCAATGGGAGTGTCAGGACTATCCCCAATCCAAAAAGAGACTCTTGGAATTCTTAGAATTTACCACAGCACAGACCTTTAGCCATCCCTCCTGTCCTGGATGATGTGGATGATGTTGTTATGGAATCCAGTTTAACTCCCCACACCCTTCCTCCTGCTCCCAGAAAGCCTGACCGGTATTAGATTCCCTGACTCTCACAAATTTATTTTCAAGAATCCTACTGCTGACCAGAGGTCATCTCCCAAGGACCTAAAGGAATAAAAGCAACAACAGCTAAGACTCCCATCCCCTCAGACAGGGATTCCCGAGCTTTACACAGCTGGGGTAAAAAAAGTGTACACCTCTGCAACTCTTGGCATTAGAGCACTAAATTGTCAGTGCCACATGCTGAAATACCAACAACATACTATGGAACTCCTTAAACAAAAAATATCTAACTTTCCGGCTTGTGCAGAAAATAAGGAATTACAGGAGCTTATGCATTCTGCACGCCAAGTTGTTAGACAAACCTTGCAATGTGGCTTTAACACCCTAGAAGCATCCTGCAGGGCAGCAGTCACAGGTTCTGTACTTAGAAGACATGCTTGGCTTAAGGAACAGACCTTGCCAGATCATGTCAAATCAAAACTATTGGATGCACCATTGAACAAAGACAATTTGTTTGGCACCAAGGCAGAAGAGGTTTTAAAAAAGATGGCAGAAAAAGCTAAATCTATGCAGACAGTTAGACTTTTTGCAGGTCCAGCCTCCGAGGTTCAGTAGGCATTGCCCCTTCAAGCACTGGTCCTTTCTGGCCCCCTCAAGACCAGCTCAGACAAGACCTAGGGGAAGCAGACCCCCCAGACAGCAGTCCCAGGGAATGCAGAGATCTAAGCAGTGGACTTCCTCCACTTTAAAAAGCAGGGAGTACTAAGCCACCCCCTTATGGAAAGAACTCATAATGACTTTACACCTCCACCTCTTACCTCTGCCCACCTGCTGGTGCCCCTAGGAGGAAAACTCTCCTCCCATGCCAAAAACTGGGCCTCTATCTCCAACGACCGATGGATTCTCAACATAGTGTCCCTGGAATACAAATTTTATTTCCACACTCTACCTACCCCAACAGGGTTCCCAGATCTTCCTCCAAACCAGTGGGCAGCGGTACAAAACCAAGTCCATTCCCTGCTCTCCATGAGGGCAGTACAACCTGTTCCTGCAGACCAGACAGGCCAAGGTTTCGATTCAAAGGGTTTTCCTAGTACCCAGAAAAGAGGGCACCTGGTGCCCAATCCTCGATCTATCAACTCTCAACACCTTCCTGGTGATACAAAATTCAAAATGCTCACCCTCCAGCAGCTTCTTCCTATGCTGTCCAAGGATACTTGGTTAGCCACCCTAGACCTAAAAGAGTCCTATCTACAAATCCCAATCAGGGATTCCTGCAGGAAATATCTACGTTTCATAGCAGGATCTATGCACTTTCAGTTCTCTGCGCTTCTATTTGGCTTATCCACTGCTCCCAGCATTTTCACAAAATGCCTGGCTCCAGCCATTGCTTTTTGCAGACAAAGGAATATTCCAATTTACCCCTACTTAGAAAACTGCCTGATTCAGGGAGACAGTCAGCAAAAGCTGTTACAGAACCTGAACTTTGTAAAGCACCTAATGACCTCCTTGGGGTACACTATAAATGAAAAGAAATCCAAACTAGTACCCACTCAAACAATTGTATTCCTGGGAGCAAGCATGGACACAGCATCCCAGATGGCATTCCTTCCTCCAGAAAAGCAAGCCCATCTGACAGGCTACTTCTCTCAACTAGCTTCCAGAACCCAGTTATCTGCAAGGAAAATACTGCAAGCTCTAGGGTTCATGGCATCCTGCATTGTACTCATTCCATATGCCAGACTGTTTATGAGGAAACTTCAGTGGTACCTAAAAAGCCTTTGGTGTCAACACACTTAGGACGTGGAAACTGTCATACCTATGATACCATGTCTAAAGAAAGATTTTCTTTGGTGGGCAGCAGCAGCATGCAA
The DNA here is from genome assembly GCF_019279795.1 of Protopterus annectens. NCBI lineage: Eukaryota > Metazoa > Chordata > Ceratodontiformes > Protopteridae > Protopterus > Protopterus annectens. The sequence goes on from NC_056732.1 coordinate 1,351,247,648, forward strand.
CCACAACAAGGGTCTTCGCTTCTCACAACCCCACGCTGCCCAGACCCTAACCACAGATGCATCAGATTATACCTGGGGAGCACACCTGGGCGGCAGGTGCATTCAGGGTCATTGGAGCCCAAATCAAATACATCTGCATATCAGCCAAAAAGAGATGGTAGCTGTTCAGCATGCTTTGACAGCTTTCAGACCCCTACTCTCCCCGGGGCCTCTACTGATCAAAACAGACAACACCACAGTGATGTGGTACATCAACAAGCAGGGAGGAACTCACTCTTATCCCGTCTGCTGGCTCGCCATGACCTTTTGACACACGGCTTCAACCATGTAAAATTCACCTGCAAGCACAATTCCTGCCAGGCTCCCAAAACTCTCTGGCAGACAACTTAAGCAGAAACCTCCTAGACCCACACAAGTGGCAGCTGGACCACAGCACCTTCAGCCTTGCCATCCAGAAGTGGGACACCCTGAAAGTGGACCTCTTTGCCTTCCACAACTATCACCAGCTCAGCAAATTCTGCACCAGGGAACCTCGCAGCAAGGCCTGGAAAGTGGATGCCCTATCCTTCCAATGGGTAAACCTCTCGATCTATGCATTTCCTCTCTAACTTCAAGGGTACTACAAAAAATAAGGGAGGAAAAACCAAGAGCAATCTTGATTGCCCCAGACTTGCCATGCCAGCTCTGGTACCCACTGCTGCGGAGACTGTCACCCCTGCCACCATGGCACCCACCCCAGATCTCAACTCTTTCTGACCCAGCAGAACGGAGAATTCAAGCATCCGCAATTGCAGACCCTGAACCTGGCAGCCTGACTTGTTCCCTGATCTCTCCTCCAGTTGTCAGTCTAAGCAAGCAAGTCCTGGATGTTATACGTGAGGCCAGACGCCCCAGCACTAGAAAATCCTGTGCTGACAAGTGGAAAAGGTATTGCACCTGGATCCAGGCTAAAGGAGCTGAAACAGCACAGCCCTCCCTACCTCTCATCCTAGATTACCTAGCAGACCTACTGTACAGGGGCCTATCCTTCTCTTCTATTAAAATTAATTTCTCTGCCATATCTGCTTATTACAGCAGAGAGCCACCTATCTTTTCTCACCCTCTCATCAAACAGTTCTTAAGAGGGGCTAACAATTTAAGGCCACCCAGAAGAGCTCCTAGCCCATCTTGGGACCTTAACTTTGTGTTGGAAAAGCTCACACTTACCCCCCTATGAGCCTACAGCTTCAGCAGAGTTAAAATTCCTCTCTCGAAAAACAGCATTGCTTCTGGCCATCACTTCAGCTAGAAGAGTTTGAGAGCTTTAAGCACTCATGGCAGTAGAGCCCTTCATTATTTTTCATGCTGACAGGGTCTCCCTCAGGACTAACCCAACTTTCATGCCTAAAGTGGTGTCCAGTGTGGCTCTCAACCAATCTATTCATTTGCCCACCTTTTTCCTTAACCCACAAAACAAGGGGGAAAGGATACTGCATTCACTAGATGTGCTCAGACAGCTCAGATTCTACCTGGATAGGACTAAATCTTTTAAGAAACCTGACCAATTGCTAGTCAGCTTTGCAGCAGGGGCAGAGGGCAAGGCCATATCCAAACAAACAATCTCCAAATGGGTAGCACACTGTATCAATTTCTGCTACAAATACCACAGGAAACCACCCCCTAAGGGGGTCAGGACAAATTCCACCAAGGCAACCTCCACCTCTGCAGCTTTTCTCAGAGGGGTCCCTACCAGGGACATCCTGGAGGTTGCAACATGAAGTTCTGTTCATACCTTCACCAAGCATAACCACCTGCCCATCTTCTCCAAATCCAGGGCAGGCTTTGCAACCGTAGTCTTGCAGGGCATCCTAGCCAGCCCCCAGTCTTCTTGACTACCTTCACCCTTTTCTTCAGCTTTGGGAATCAACCCAAGTGTGATGACTGCGACAGTGAAACATGAAGAACATAGTACAGTTGTGTACACTTACCATAAATTTAGATGTTCGAGTGTATTCACTGTTGCAGTCCTGGTTTCCCACCCTCCACCCCCCCTTGTCTCTCTCTCTCTTCCACACTTCTTACAGGGATTTTTGGTATTTACTTTCTGCTGGTGGTGTTCTCCCACCATAACCTAGCTCCCTGTTTGGGGGCTCCTGACATTTGGGGGAAGAAAAAGTGATGTAATGGCGTCAGGTGCCTGATTTTATACCACTGACAACCTGACATCAGTCCTGGAGTGACAGCAACCGACACAGAGATACTAAGCCTCTGGTATATGGGCCGACTGAGGGCTACCCAAGTGTTATGACTGCAACAGTGAATACACTCGAACATCTACATTTATGGTAAGCGTACACAACTGTACTTTCTCTTCCTTACCCTTTAAACTATTCACTGCACCAAATGTGTTCATAAAGTGTTTCGCTCCAGTTATACCTCATTGCATGCTACAGGGAATCCACATTTTTCAATATATGGATGATTTGCTCATCTTTGCAGAGTATCTTTCAAGTATCAGGAATCACTTTTTTTGGACAAGGGATTTCTTACACAAGCTGGGATTCCAAGAGAAAATTCAAAAGTCTTTTTCTTGACTTCTTCCTGCTATGTTAACTAGATACCTCAGTTCAAAAAGAACTTTTCTTCCACAGGAAAAATAGGTCTTTATTTAGATCTATTTCTAAGGTTTTCCAGTCGGACTTCAGTCACTGTGAGGCAGTAACTCAAGGTGTTGTTTCTCTTGGCAGTTGTATCTGAAATCTCTTTGGTCCCAGTATCAGCACCCTTAATCTTTTCAAATCTAATTACTGGGGTTTTTCCGAAGAGAAATCTTTTGGTGGAGACAGCAGATATGCTTATATACAGGTCCCCCCATTCTCCCTAACCACCAATCCAGTGCTTATTTTAAAATATAATACTCTTTTACCAGGGGGACTGACTCCTGAATTGAACTGGAAATATTTGCTCTAGTCAGCTATTTTGATTCATTATTTTAATATTGTTATTGTTTAATTAATTACTTGTTTTATTGATGAAGAAAAGTGTGCATATATAGGGGAAGTTTGGAGTAGAAATGTTATTTCTTGAAGGCTATTTTGGCCGAGGCGCTAAAGTGTAATAAAATATTGGATCTGCAACTTGTTTTTCCCCCCATTCTCCCTCCCTGCTCCAAAGCAGTCAGTCACAGCAGATGCTTTTGAATTTACTTGGAGAGCACTTCCAACATAAAAGTGCAGGGGTTGTGGGACACCAAAGACAGATGCAAGCACATAAATATGAAGGAGTTGCTTACCCTGATCAAGACATTCAACACTCTGAACCATTTTTGGCCCCCGGGACCTCAGTTGGTTGCAGGCAATGCAAAGTCATGCAGGTGGTGCAGTGGTGTAATGGTTAGTGTTGTTGCCGCACAGCAAGAGGTTCTGCAGTTCGATTCTCGGTTGGAGTGCCTTCTATATGCAGTCTGCATGTCCTCCCTGTGTTCGTGTGGGTTTTTTCCGGGTGCTTCAGTTTTGTCCCACATTCCAAAGACATGTCTGGATCATTCTTCCCCCAGGCCTTCACTGAAAATGGACTCTATCCCAGTCAGACTTTCCTGGTAAACAAATGTTAAATAAATAAATAGGTAACTAAATAAATGTGGCACATCAACAAGCTGCAAGAACCAGGTCATACCCCCTATGCAGACTAGCCATTTTAGCCTGGGACATATCTTCATAGCGCAATCTGACTCTAAAAGCATCCTACATTCTGTCAGAGCAAAATTGTGTGGCAGACAAGCTGAGCAGGATCAGGACAGACCCTCACAAATGGAAACAAGAGGGGTCTTCCAAGATTTTAATCCATCCATGGGAGCACCACAAGTCGATCTCTTTGCATCCTGTATGAACAGTAAACTGGCAAGATTCTGTTCCAGTGTAAGAAAGCCTGGACGACAGATGCCTTTCCTTTTCCTTGGACAAGAATGTTCCTGTATACTTTTTTTCACCCTTTCCACCAACATTCAGGGTCCTTTTGAAGGTTCATAAGGAATTCCCAAAGATCATTGTGGTGTCTGCCTTCTGACCCAGGCATCCGTGGGTCTCCTTTCTTTTGGAAATGGCTAAGGGCAGTTACCGTAGGCTTCACCACAGACTGAATCTACTCTTGCAAGAATGTGGCTGTTTGATACACCGTGACATCAGTCAAATTCAGTTGACTTCCTGGATGATACGATGTTCTTCGTGTTTCACTGTTGCAGTCATCACACTTGGGTTATCTGCCTGCACGTAGCCCTCAGTCGGCCCGAATACCAAAGCCTTGGGATTTCTGCGTCGGGTGCTGTCGCCTCTTCCATGACGTCAGGTCGTCAGGAGTATAAATTATGCAGCCGACGCCATTGCATCAGCTTTTCTTGCCGTGCGGGAGCCCGAAGCAGAAGCAGTTCGCAAGTGCCAGTCGGCCACTTCCTGAGATTTTCATTTTTCAAGTTTCAAACCTGAAGTCTTCTAAAGCTAAGTACCCTGTTGGGTATCCTTTTTTCTTGCTCTAACCGATGTCAGAAAAAGTTAACAATTGTCTTGCCTGTAGAAAGCAAATACCTCACAGAGATTTTCATTCTTACTGCGTCAACTGTTTAGGCTCAGACCACAACGTCCCTCGCTGTTGGTTTTGTGCCTTGTTCAATGCCCGAACTATTCATCGTCAGGCTGTTTTTGTCGCTAAATTCTTTCGCTCTCATTCACTCTATTCTGAAATGACTTCAATAAGCCGTCCAACTACAGATCTTATGAAAAAACTCAAGGATAAAGACAGAGACAGACAGCATAGATCCAAAACTGCCGAGGATGTTTCCGTTAACCTAGTCGCTAGTCCGCCGGTACTTAGTGAGGTGCTTTCGCAGCCCCTGTTACCTGCGTCTACGGATTCGCAGGTCTCTACTGAGACCCATTCGGAGTCCGTTATGCCGTGAGATGCTGCTTCGACTATGGAACCTGTGGATGTCTCGACCTTGGATGGGTCCGGAGCCGCTGTGCAGGCACCGGCTTCTGAGGGTGAATTCAGACTTTCCGATGTCCGTATTAAACCGACTACTTCATTGATGACTAAAACTACTGAATTTCTCAGGCCCAGAGTTCGCACTACGCCTAGGAAACCGACGATCAAAGTGCATTCTCAAGCTCCCATGCCACAGAAACAAATGCTTAGAATGGCTGAAGACCTTATTACGTTAATTAGGGGAAGCCAGCCTTCCCCCTCTAAACGACAAAGAATTGATTTTCCTTCTGATTCTACAGACCATGAGTCCGATGACTCTGACCCCTGTGATTACCAGAACATACCCTTATCTACCTATGAGGACTCAGATGCAGAGGATTCCATTCCCTCTGCCCCCCCCCCCCGCCCCCAGAGGACTTTTCTTTCAGAGAAACCTTGCATACCCTAAGAGAGCATTTCTGCTGGGAATGCCAGGACTACCCAGAGTCCAAAAAGAGACTTGGGGAATTTTTAGACTTGCCTCAGCATAGGGCACTAGCTATACCACCTGTCCTGGATATTGTAGATGATGTCTTCATGGAATCCAGTCTTACCCCTGATAATTTACCACCAGCTCCTAGAAAGCCTGACAGAGACTACAGAGTACCTGACTCTCGCAAATTTCTCTTTAAAAATCCCACCGCGGATCCAGAGACCATTTCCCAGGGACCTAAAGGTATTAAGGCTGCTACAGCCAAACACCCTACCCCTTCGGACAGGGATTCTAGGGCTTTAGACAGATAGGGTAAGAAGGTATATACCTCTGCAACTCTTGCCATCAGGGCGTTAAAATTGCCAGTTTCACATGTTGAACTACCAGCAGCATATTTTGGAACTAATTAAACAAAAAATGTTGTTGATTCCTGATTGTGCAGAAAATAAAGACTTAAAAGAGTTAATGTATGCGGCAAACCAAGTTGGTAAACATATTTTGCAGTGTGATTTTGATGCCTTAGAAGCATCTTGCAGGGCTGCTGTTACTGGGTCTGTTCTGAGAAGGCATGCTTGGCTGAAGGAACAAATCTTGCCAGGCCATGTCAAAGCAAAATTACTAGATGCTCCATTAAACCAAGAATGTTTGGCTCAAAATCAGAAGTAGTTCTTAAAAAGATGGAGTAAAAAGCTAAATTTATGCAAACTTGTTAAAGATTTCTTACAGGTACAGCCACCTAGATTCAATAGGCATTGGCCTTCAAAAAACTGGTCCTTTCCAGTCCCTCCCAGACCTTCTCAGTCCAAACCCAGTGGCAACAGACCACAAAGACTACAGTCTCAGGGTATGCACAGATCTAAACAATGGAGTCCTCCCTCCTCAAGAACAGGGAGTGGTAAGCCACCCCCTTATGGAAAAAGTTCATAATGACTTGTCCTTCATCCTTCCCAGCCATGCACAAGTACTTGCACCCCTAGTAGGAAAACACGCCCTGCATGCAAAAAACTGGGAGTATATTACCCAGGACCAATGGGTCTTAACTCATTACTGCCGAGTGACATCTACAGGCATTTCTGCAGTTACCTCCTACTGCTCCTCCAGGTGTCAAATATTGCCTGTTTATGTTTGCATTAATAATTCCAAAACCATGCTACACACAAGGCATCAGAATATTTTATCTTGAAGCATATATGATGGCAAACAACTGTGTTGATATATGACCTCTGTCAATAAGTATTTGTTATAACTGTAAGGTGATAACTTCATTTTTTAAAGGCTGAAGCCACACCCACTGGGAGTTAAAGGTACACCCTCAAAAGAACTCTACTGGAGGGCACACTGTATCTGAGGGAATACAGATTCTACTTCCACTCACTACCAACCCCAAGCAGATTGCCAGACCTTCCTCCAAACCAGTGGGCAGAGGCCCAAAAGCAAGTACTTTCTCTTCTCAGTATTGGGGCTATTCAGCCTGTTCCAACAGAGCAAAGGGAACAGGGTTTCTACTCCAGACAGTTCCTGGTGCCCAGAAAAGAGAACTCTTGGCTCCCTATTCTAGATCTGTCAACCCTCAACTCCTTCCTGGTGGTACCAAAATTCAAATTGCTTACACTCCAGCAGCTGCTTCATATGCTAGCCAAAGACCTCTGGCTAGTCACCCTAGACTTAAAAGAAGCTTATCTGTACATCCCCATAAGGGAATGTTGCAGGAAATATCTACGTTTCAGGGCAGGCTGTATGAACTGTCAGTTCTCTGCACTTCCCTTTGGCTTATCTACTGCGCTCAGGGTATTCATTAAGTGCCTGGCTGCAGCCATTGCATACTGCAGGCAGAGAAATATTCAAATTTACCCATACTTGGACGATTGCCTGATTCAGCTGGACATTCAGGAATTGCTGCTTCAGCACCTGACATTTGTAAAGAGATTCCTAACTTCTCTGGGGTATACCATCAACGAAAAGAAATCACATCTGGTACCCAGCCAAAAGATTGTATTCCTGGGAGCTTGAACACAACTTCCCAGATGGCATTCCTCACTCCAGAAAAGCAAGTTTGACAAATTACTTCAAACTACTGTCCACCCAAGCCCAGCTATCTGCAAGAAAAATACTGCGAGCCCTAAGGTTCATGGCTTCATGCATTCTACTAATTCCATATGCAAGACTGCATATGAGGAAACTTCAATGGTACTTAAAAAGTCTCTGGTGTCAACATTCTCAGGACCTGGAAACGGTGATTCCTATCATTCCTTGCCTAAGGGCAGAGTTCCTTTGGTGGGCAGAGGCTTGCAACCACAACAAGGGACTCCCTTTCACTCAGCACCCCCCCTTGCCGCCCAAACCCTGACAACAGGACACATCAGACTCTGCATAGGGGGCTCACATGGCAGGCAAATGCATTCAAGGCAAATTCACCTGCATATCAGTCAAAAAGCAATGTTAGTTGTACAGAATGCACTGACAGCCTTCAAATACCTTGTCCTGCCAAGACAACTCTTGATAAAGACAGACAACACCACAGTTATGTCGTATATAAACAAGCAGGGGGGAACTCATTCCTACCCACTCTGCAGGTTTGCCATGGCTCTGTGGAACACAGCCTTGAGCTAACAAGTGCACCTGCAAGCTCATTTTCTGCCAGACAAACAAAATTCACTGGCAGATGACTTAAGCAGAAATCTAATGGACCCACACGAGTGGAAACTGGAACCCAACTCATTCAAACTTCTAATACACAGGTGAAGGACACCAGAAGTGGAACTCTTTGCTTCCTCCCAAAACCGTCAAGTGAGCAAATTTTGCACTAGAATTCCCCACAGCCAAGCATGGAAAGTGGATGCCCTATCCTTTACGTGGGAAAACCTCTCAATCTGTGGCTTTCCCCCTCTGCCCCTCCTTTCAAAAGTACTACTCAAGATCAAACAAGACAGGCCAAGGGCAATCCTTATTGCACCAGACTGGCCACGCCAGCACTGGTACCCACTCCTACGGAGTCTGACAGCAGTGCGACCCTGGCAATTACATCAGACCCCCCCTCTCTGCTGTCCCAGCAGAAGGGACAGATTTTGCATTCTCAGCTGCAAACCCTGAACCTGGCATCCTGGCTTATTCCCTGCATACATCACCAGCAACCCTCAGCAAACAGGTGCTGGATGTTATCCTTGAGGCCAGGAGGCCTAGTACTAGGAAATCCTATTCAGAAAAGTGTAAAAGATACTGTTCTTGGAGCCAGTCTCAAGGAAAGGAGACAGCCGTGTCCACCTTACCTCAAATCCTGGATTATCTAGCAGAGCTGCTGCACAAAGGCGTATCCTTTTCATCAGTTAAGATTCATCTCAGCTCATTACAATACTGAGCCACCCCTCTTCTCTCACCCTCTGAACAAACAGCTCCTGAGAGGAGCTAACAATTTAAGACCTCCCAAGGAGAGCTCCCACTACTGCCTGTGACCTTAACTTTGTACTAGCGAAGCTCACACTCCCCCCTTTTGAGCCTGCTGCTACACCAGAGTTAAAAGTCCTCTCTTGGAAAACAACTTTACTGCTAGCAATCACTTCAGCAAGAAGAGTGTCTGAATTACAGGCCCTTATGTCTGTGGAACCCTTCATTATCTTCCATGCGGACAGGGTTTCCCTCAGGACTAACCCATCATTTATGCCCAAGGTGGTATCCAATGTGGCTTTAAACCAATCCATCCATTTACCAACCTTTTTTCCTAATCTTCAGAATAAAGGAGAAAGGATCCTGCACTCCTTGGACGTGCGCAGACAGCTTAGGTTCTACCTGGACAGGACTAAACCTTTCAGAAAATCTGACCAGCTGCTAGTCAGCTTTGTTACAGGGGCAGAGGGCAAGGCCATTTCAAAGCAAACCATTAAATGGATAGCACACTGCATCCATTTCTGCTACAAACACTATGGAAAACCTGCCCCACAGAGGATCAGACCGCATTCCACTAGGGCTACCTCAACTTCTACAGCATTTCTCAGGGGAGTCCCTACCAGGCACATCTTGGAAGCTGCAACCTGGAGTTCTGTACACCCCTTCACAAGCATTACCACTTACCTGTCTTTTCTAAATCCAGAGCTGGATTTGCCAAAGCAGTCTTACAAGGCCTGCTAGCCTGCCCTAATACTTCTGGACTCCCTCCACCCTTCCTCAGCTTTGGGAATCAACCCAAGTGTGATGACTGCAACAGTGAAACACGAAGAAGATCGTACAGTTGTGTACACTTACCATAAATGTAGATGTTTGAGTGTATTCACTGTTGCAGTAATGGTTACCCTCCCTCCAGCCCCCTGTCTTTTCTATACTTTCTACCTATCCTCTTTTTTTGGCCATATCTTATGGCAATGGTATTTACATTCTACTGGAGGTGTTCCACACCATGTGATTGCTTCCTATTTTGGGGGCTCCTGACATCTGGGACAAGAAAAACTGATGTAATGGTGTCTGCTGCGTGTTTTATACCCCTGACAACCTGACGTCATAGAAGAGGCGACAGCATCCGACGCAGAAATCCCAAGACTTTGGTATTCGGGCCGACTGAGGGCTTCCTGCAGGCAGATAACCCAAGCGTGATGACTGCAACAGTGAATACACCTGAACATCTACATTTATGGTAAGTGTACGCAACTGTACTGTCTTAATTCCTTTTAAGCACCTGTTTATTGAGGATGTGCATCAGGTGCTAATGGAGACAAGAAAGCATGCTGCTGGAAAATCATATATTAACAAATAGAAAAGTTTTCTAGTTGGTGCTGACAACATAAACAGCACCCATTCAGGGGTAGTTGTTCTGCAGTAGTTGTGTGAGTTACTACCATAAGGCCTTTCATATTCCTCTGTCAGGGTTCATTTATTGGCCATTTCAGCATGTCTGCCAATGGATTTTCCTCTTTCAATGCAGTCTCATGTCAAAATATTCTTGAAAGGGGTTTTGCATAAGAGACTGGTGGCTCCTCCTTGAGATCTTAATTTTGTATTAGAGAAACTAACACTTGCCCCATTTAAACTGGCTTATCTGTCTGACTTGAGGTTTTTTAACAAGGGAAACAGTTTTGCTGATTGGCTGATCTCTGTATTAATGGTATCTGAGTTGTAAGCTCTTACAGTGAGTCATCCCTTTCTCATTTTCCATAGGGACAGAGTTGCTCTGAGAACTAGTCCTCCTTCTGTGCCTAATGTGGTTGATAGTGTGGCTTAAAATTAATTTGGATATCTCCCCATTTCCTTTCCTGAATCTAAAAATGAGGGAGAAAAGATACTCCATACCTTGGATGTTTACAAATAATTTGGGTACTATCTTGACAGAACTTTTGGCTTCATCTATAGCTTTTTGGAAAAGGTTGGATTCTAGAAGTGTTCTAGAAGCTGCTGCTTGGTCCTGCATACATACTTTTACAAAACGATTTAAGCTTGATTCCTCTTTAGGTCCAGATTAATCTTTGCTAGGGCCATTCTCCCTGGACTTCTGGACTCTTCCTCATCTCTAATGAAGTTAGCTAAGGTAATCTACTTGTATAGCTAAGGCTACTGCAGGAGTGATCAGTATGATTAATGTTTTACAGTTGTATTTAGTAAAATGTTCCTAACAGCAGATGTTAGAATGATTACTGCTGCAGTAGCCTTTTCCTTCCTCCATCACCCTTGATTTTGGTGTGTTTTTATTTTATTTATTTTAATAAAAAAAAGCAGAAAATTTGCAGTGTGGAGGGTGTGAAGTTCACTCCTTGAAATATGTTGTGCACCTAGTTAACTAATAAAATTCGAACTTTATAATACATACTGCAAAATAATAAAATAATAGGTAGTCCACAGTTGAGTTAGAAATGGAATATCCTTTATTGAGACACACACAATATCTGCAGCTGAGAGACAAGATTGTATGCAAAATCAGTTCTTAGGATTGGAAGATACCCCAGAGGAGCCAGCAATGGTATCTGCTCCACCCGGTGACACATGTCTAGCTGTGATTTGGTGCTAGTTGAGTATAATGAAAAGCATTAAAACATTCAATAATTTATATATAATCAGGTTATTTGGAGCAAGGGAGTGGTTGCAGAGGGTGGATGTCCTTCATGGATGCATCTGCAGTCATAACAAGTGGGGTTGTCCTGTCGTCAGGCAGCCCTGCAGTCGGCCGGATTCCAAAGTCCGGGTCCGGCTTCGGCTGATGTCGCACTCCACCCGACGTCATCTCTGTTGGTCTTCGGGTATAAAAGCATCAGCCGACGCCATTTTCCTCAGTCTTTCTTGCGCGTGGCCGAAGCAGAAGCTGTTCGCAAGTGCGGTCGGTCGGATCCAGAGATTACTTCTACCGAATACTACTTGAAGACTTCTAAAGCTAAGTACCCGTTGGGGACTCTTTCTTGCCTCAGCCGATGTCAGAAAAAGTTAACAATTGTTTAACCTGTGAAACAAATACCTCATAAAGATTTCCACTCTTACTGTCTGCCTTGTTTAGGCCCAGCCCACGACGTAGCAGCCTGTTCGCCTGTGCCTCTTTCAACCGGCAGCGCTTAGGCGTCGGTCGGAGTTTGCAGAACAGTTTTTCGGTTCTGATTTTGCGTACATTATGCCGTCGGATCCTCCGACTACCCCAAAACGCAAAGATAAAGACCGATACTCGCGGTCCGCGGTTTCGCCGAAACAACGGTAAAGCAAACCGAGTGTCTCGGTTTCGGCGAAACCGAGAAAACTGCTCAAAGTACAGCTGAACCTATTCTTACAACTGAGGCCCCTGCTACAACTCTTGAATCGACCTCAGAAATTTTACCCACTACGGTGGTTGACTTATCAGACACCATCCCCTTGGATGTCTCTACCCCAGCACGTGGTGCTGCTAGGCCTCCAGCTGCCATGTCCATTAAGGCCTTCGCCAGGGCTAAAGCAGCCAAGACTACTAAAACAGTGCCTGTTAAACCCCCCACATCCAGGCCCTCTTCTAGTTCTCAAATGCTTTCTTTGGCAGAAGATTTAATTTCTTTGATTAGAGGATCTCAACCTCACCCAGACAGGGCCTCTCAGCCCCCAGAGAAGAGACCTAGGGTAGAGCCCCCTGAGCCAGTGTCTTCTGATGATTCTGCTGATGAATCAGACATAACTGACCAGCCTGAGGCTCCCTTCTCCAATTTTGAAGATTCTGATGCTGAAGAATCCATTCCAGCTGCTTCCCCACCAGAAGAATTCTCCTTTGGGAAACCTTGCATGCCATGAGAACAGTTCCAATGGCAGCAACAGGATTTTCAGACTCCAGAAAAGACTTAGGACCTTTCTGCACCTCCCACAGCACAGGCCCTTAGCTATACCTCCTGTTCTCTCTGTGGTGGATGATGCTTTCAATGATGTTTGCTCGCTCCAGATTCTTTACCCCAGCCCCTGCCAAACCAGACAGATTTTACAGGGTGCCAGATACTCATCACCACCTTTACAAGGCCCCACTTGCAGACCCAGAAACTATATCCCAGGGTCCCAAGGCAGTAGCGACCACAGCTAAAACCCTATTCCTTCTGAAAGGGAAGCAAGGTCACTAGACAGATGGGGTAAAAGGTCTACACTTCAGCTACTCTCTCAGCTAGAGCTTTAAACTGTCAGTTTCACATGATACAATACCAAGAGTTTATGCTTGATCAGTTAACTAAAAACTAACCACTGATGAATCTCTTGATAAGAAATATGTATTAGAGATGGTAAATAACATACAACAGGTTAGCAACCATTCCTTAAAATGTGGCTATGATGCACTGGAGGCTTCATTTAGATCAGCCATGACAGGCACAGTGATAAGAAGGCATGCATGGCTAAAGGAACAAGCTTTACCGGATCATGTTAAAGCTAAGTTGCTAGATGCTCCTATGGACAAAACAAGTTTGTTTGGTACACCTGCCCAGCAGGTTATGAAGAAAATGGAAGAAAAGGCAAAATCTGTTCAAACTGTTAAAGATTTCTTGCAGGTTCAACCCCAAGGTTTAGCAGGAACTGGCCTGCCAAAATTGGTCCTTTCCTGACTCCACAAAATTTCAAAGGGGCAGGAATAGGCGTTCCAGAGGCAGAAACCAATCCAGAGGAGGTGCCTACAGAGGGCGACAGTGGCAAGGTAACAACAGAGGCACAGACACAGCCACTGCCACTACATCAGCACAACCACAGTGACTTAATCCTAAATCCGCCTACCAGGGAACAAATAGCAGCTCCTCTAGGCGGAAAGTTAACCTTATTTTCAAAGAACTGGCACTACATAACAAAAGACAAGTGGATTTTACAAACCATAGATCAAGGTTACCGGTTTCACTTCCACACTTTACCAGTCAAAGAGGAATGCCAAATCTACCTCCAAATCAAAAAACAGAGGCTCTAAGCCAGATAATGGAGTTAGCAAACATGAGAGCTGTGGAAAGAGTGCCAACAGCAGAACAAGGAAAGGGGTTCTACTCCAGACTATTCCTAGTTCCAAGAAAGGAAAAAGTTGGAGACCAATTCTCGACCTGTCCACCTTAAATACATACATCATTGTCCCAAAATTCAAAATGCTGACCCTACAGCAACTTCTTCCCATGCTGGGCAAGGAGTCTTGGCTGGTAACTCTAGATCTCAAGGAGGCATACCTGCACGCCCCCATTCGACCAATCTGCAGAAGATACCTCAGATTTCTTGCAGGATCAGAGCACTATCAATTCTCAGCATTGCCCTTTGGCTTATCTACTGCGCCCAGAGTATTCACAAAATGCCTGGCATCAGTAATCGCCATTGCAGACTACAGGGAATTCAAATTTACCCATACCTGGACGACTGCCTGCTACAAGGGACAACAAAAGCAAGCTGACAACAGATTTACAAAGGGTCATTTACTTGCTACAAGGACTGGGATACACAGTCAATTTACAAAAGTCAAGGCTGATACCATCCCAAACAAGGACATTCTTGGGGAATTGGACACAGTACAACAAATGGCATTCCTGACTACAGAAAAACAAAAAGAACTTCCTCTTTACTTCTTGGCACTAACAAAACTGAACAAGTTAACAGCAAGAAAAGTTCTGCAGGCCTTGGGCTTCATGGCATCATGCATAATCTTGGTCCCATTTGCCAGACTACATATGAGAAACTACAGTGGTACCTAAAGAATTTATGGTCCCAACACAGACACAGTCTAGAAACAGAAATCCCACTAATTCCATGCTTAAAACAGGAGTTCCTATAATGGGCTCAGGCATGCCAGTCAAACCCAGGCCTACCCTTTCGCAGATGTCAACCAAGCCAGACCATCACAACAGACGCTTCAGACCTAGGATGGGGGGCCCACATGCTGGACAAATGCGTGCAAGGATTGTGGACACAGGATCAACTTCACCTGCACATCAATCTAAAAGAAATGCTGGCAGTAAAACTGGCAATCCAAAAGTTCAAACCATTTCTCAAAGAGGGCCAGTTGATGATAAGGACAGACAACACCACAGTCATGTGGTACATCAACAAACAGGGAGGCACTCATTCATACCCCTATGCAGAATGACCTTGGAGCTGTGGACCCTGGCACTCAGCTACAACATTCAGTTACAGGCAATATTTGTACCGGGAAAGACAATACTCTAGCAGACATATTAAGCAGAACCACTTCGGATGCCCACGAATGGAAGCTGCACCGGACATCTTCAAGACCATCTCAAGAAATGGGGAATGCCACAGATAGACCTATTCGCATCACCTCTCAATCACCAGCTCAAAAATTCTGCACAAGGACATTCCACCCACTAGCATGGAAAGTGGACTCACTCTCCTTCAACTGGAAAGGCCTAACAGCATATGCATTCCCACCTCTTCCTTTGATACACAAGGTACTACTAAAAATCAAGGAAGAGCGTCCAAGGATAATCCTGATAGCTCCAAACTGGCCAAGACAACACTGGTACCCACTACTGAAGAGCATGTCTCGAACAATATGTGGCCAATACCCTGATGCCTTTGATGTTAACTCAGAACAACTACAGCATCATACATCCAAACCTAAAACGCTGCAACTGACTGCATGGAACATCACATAGCAGCAACTAATCCAGAACTTTCCCAAAGAGTTAAAGACATTATTCTTGAAGCACGCAGACCTTCAACAAGAAGGAACTATGCTGGAAAATGGAAAAGGTTTGTCATTTGGAGTGCGGAAGAGGAAAAGATGTGTCAAACATAGATATGCCTAACATTCTGGAGTATCTGGCGAACTTCTTCATTCAGGCCTGTCCTACTCCTCCATCAAGATACATGCATCAGCTATTTCAGCAGAATACAGCTTTGATCCACCTGTTTTTCGCACCCTTTGCTCAGGCAGTTCCTCAGAGGAATCAAGAATGTAAAACCTCCAAGGAAACCACCATTACCAGCTTGGGATTTAAACTTTGTGCTAGAAAAGTTGACACTATCACCCTTTGAACCAGCAGCAACAGCAGACCTACAACACCTGTCATGGAAAACTGCTTTCCTACTGGCAATTACTTCAGCAAGGAGGGTTTCAGAACTACAGGCCTTAATGGCAGTGCAACCCTTCCTAATTTTCCACCAAGATAGAGTGTCCATGAGGACTAATCCTACATTTATGCCCAAGGTGGTATCCAGAGTGTCTTTAAACCAGGCAATCCACCTACCTACCTTCTTTCCCAACCCACAAAACAGAGGGAAAGAATACTGCATACCTTGGATGTACATAGACAGCTACGCTACTACTTGGACAGAACAAAAATAGCAGAAAGACTGACCAACTTTTGTAGCCTATGCAACAGGAAGGGAAGGAAAAGCTATTTCCAAACAGACAATCTCCAAATGGATAGGAAATTGCATACGATTCTGTTACTCCTTCCATGGAAAACCAATTCCACAGAACATAAGACCTCATTCTACAAGGGCAACAGCCACTACCACAGCCTTCTTACGAGGAGTGGCAACCAAAGACATTATTGGCTACTTGGACCTCCGTGCATACATTTGCCAAGCATTATAATTTGCCTCTATATTCCAGATCCCGAGCAGGGTTTGCCACTGCTGTACTGCAAGGGATCCTAAACACACCATAATCTACTTTTATCCTCCTCCCTAGTTGGCTATGGTATTCTACCCACTTGTTATGACTGCAGATGCATCCATGAAGGACATAGTACAGTTTTGTACCTACCATAAATGTAGATGTCCGAACTGGATGGCATCTGCAGTCAGCCTCCCTCCTTCCCCTCTGTGGTACTCTAGGGTGTTTACCCTCCTAATAGCTAGCTGTTGGGGAGTCTTTTATGGTGTATTTGTTTGTATATATGTACATATATGCTTATTGCTGTGTTTACCTCTATCTATTTGGAAATATTCGCATCTATTCAAATTTTTAGCCTGCAAGAGGGCTACTGGCATCTGGGGCAAGAAACACTGAGGAAAATGGCGTCGGCTGATGCTTTTATACCCGAAGACCAACAGAGATGACGTCGGGTGGAGTGCGACATCAGCGAGCGGACCCGACTTTGGAATCCGGCCGACTGCAGGGCTGCCTGACGACAGGACAACCCCACTTGTTATGACTGCAGATGCTATCCAGTTCGGACATCTACATTTATGGTAGGTACAAAACTGTACTTTCTGTTACCAGCAATAAAAGCATTAAACTCATTTCCTTTAACAAAGCTCCCTTAACACCATAGTGTAAACTGAGACTGTGCTACCTTAGAACTGAAACTTAAAAGCTAGAGACAAATTAAAATATATAAAATAAGAGCAGCTTATTAAGGGTAACCTACTAATCCAAACTTTATTAATTAAGAAACCAACTCACTAACAAAATGACTAACTAACAAAAAGATCTACCACTAAACATCAGAATAAATATCAGTAACTTATAAACTGAAACACTTCTAACAGAGATCGCTTTCCTACCAAATAAATACTTCTTCAGGTTTATGTGTAAAAAACATATTAACGAACATTAGTTTTATTTATCATGTAAGTAGAAAAGCACTCAGACAGCCGTTTATGCCCAAAATGTCTTTAATAGCACAGCACATAAGAAAGATAACGCTGAACACCTCACAGTACGTTTTTGTCCAAGACTTCATCAGAATAATTATATACATCACTTTCCCCCCATTTTATACTACTGATCATTCATCAATAAAACAATAAAGCAATCCATTAAGCTATTAAACATAATTAAACACAAAAACAAATAAAACCATTAACTTATACGGGATAAAAATACTATTAAAAGCATTTCATCCTGACATCATGTGCCTGTAAAAAACCTAATAATCCCTATTCCCTAAAACAATAAATAGTACAATCATATTAATTAATAACTTGGTAAAATATCTGCATGAATGCATATATGCAGGACGAGCCAGAGGTTTTTTTTACACGAAGAGCCTGAAGGTCCGAACGCCTGAAAAATCAGGCCAACCGGAATCCACAGAATCAACTACAGGGATGGAATCAGAGTGGCCATTACTTCCAAGAGAGGTCTTGGAACAACAGGAAGTCCAAGAGGTGGAAGTAAATACACACTCGGACACATGGGTAGACAACATTGATAGTGAGCTATGGTCAGAGGAAGGGGGGGTGGTGTGTCAGAAGGTAGAACAGGATGGTTTCACCATTTATAATTATTCTGACTTAGATCTGAGCGATGAATACTTCACGCTTTTGAAAAAGGGTATGTCTTTTGTTCCGAGCTCACATGTGAATGTCGCTAGAACCCTAGTTAATTTAAAACTGTATACTAGGCAAATGAATTTAAAGATGTTTTTTAAGGACAGAAAGGTGCAACAGATGGAAAGCAATTCCCTTATACGTAAAAGTACGTTTGTACCCCCAAACAATGTTGAAATCGACATGTTCTAAAGACTGTGTGAAAAACGGATTTGTACACTGGTTTTTAATAATAGTAAAAATAACCAAAGCATAAACAAAAGTAAATGCAAATACAACATGACAAAGGAAAAAAATCAGTTATTGTGGTCTTTGGCTGCAGATAAGAATCTCAGAATTATGACCCCCGATAAGGGAGGGGGCATAGTTATTATGCCTCATATTGATTATGTTACTAGGATGGAGCAAATATTAAATGAAGAGTCAACATATGCAAGGGCATCAAGGCATGAATTGAACAGGGCATACTCCTGGAGGGATATAATTTTATCACGGGTGTACCTAGCAGGACAAATCAGTGAAAAAGAAAAATCATTTTTAACGGTGGAAAAAATGGGTTTTGCCAACTATTTTTGGTATCTCCAAAACTAACAAATCAATTGTTGATCCACCTTTTAGGCCAATTGTTTCGACAAGGGGATCCAAAACTGAACCCATATCAGCCTGGATTGATAAGTTGAAACATTTGTTAAACAAAGTTGACCATATAGTTAAGGATTCTTGGCATTGTTTGAGTAGATTGGCTAAATTTAGAAATACTAATGAATTTAAATTCAGTTTCCTGACAATTGATTGTGTCTTTCGGCTTTTCCCGGTTAGGGGTTGCCACAGCGGAACTCCGGTCCGCTAATGATTGGTAGTGGAATTTTCGTGCGGGTTACCAGCCCTGGCCACAACCTTCAATGAAGGCACGCCCCATTCACGTATGCCTCCACTCAGAAGACGCTCTAGCTGAGAATCGAATGGGACAACATCTTGCTATGAGGCGACAACGCTACCGCAGCACCACCACTGTTGTCAATTTATTTTCGGTAATCCCACATGAAAGGGGCACTGAAATGTTTCAGAATAGTATCCTTAGTTTGGGGGTTTCGGACATGGCTTTAGTTAGATTATTAGTTGATTTTATGGGGATTGTTTTAAAAAACAATTTTCTTATTTTTGAAGGGGAAATTTTCCACCAAATAACTGGGGTGGCAATGGGGGCAAAATGTGCCCCCATTTTTGCCAATCTAGTGTCACTTGACTGGGAAAATGAATTTATTTTAAAAACAAAATATAATGAAAGAATTTTGTCCTATAGTAGATTCCTAGATGATATACTTATTTACAATCTTATAAGCATGTTCCTGGAAAGGGATTACCCTTTAAAATTAACAAATATCAAAAAAGAAGTTACCAAGAAAAGGGAACAAACCTTTGCACCGATTTTATTGTTTGATTGGCAGCCTAAGGAAAAAGACAAAGGTTTGTCCCATGAGAGTAATAAGACTATTGCCATGGTTTTGGAATATAATGACAGCAGTTCTAAGATTGTTGACCTAGTCAACCAATGTTGGGAACTGTGTTTCCAACAGGACATGTTAACTATTCTTGGAAGAAAGCCTCAGATAGTTTTTAGTTGGGGGAGAAATGTAAAAAATATATTGGAGACAAAATTAAATAAACTATTGTACAAATCCTGTATGTCTAAATGTGAAAGTTGTAAGTTCTGTAGGTATATAAATGATGGACCTTATGTCTACATCCAAGGAAGTGATACTTCCATTCAGTGCCCTGGCAGGGTCAGTTGTAATACGACTCACGTGGTGTATGTGGCTACTTGTTTATCCTGTCCCGGCTTCTATGTGGGTAAAACCATTCGGAGTTTGAGAGACAGGATAAGTGAACATGCCAGGGCTATTAGGAACAAGGATATCCATAATGCTCTTTTCATACACTCAGAAAAATGCATTAGTTTTAAAAAGTTTGTGTTTTTTGTCATTGATAGAGTTTTTAAGAATGAATATGGGGGAGTTATGAATTTGCTGTTGGAAAGTAAGGAATCCCTCTGGCAATTGAGGTTAAATGCTTCTACAGAACCTGGCTTGAACGATTTCATTTCTATCAAGCCATTTTTGAAAATTAGGCATAATCAAATTGCCTGAATAAACATATCAAATGTAGAATATTTAGTATTCATGATGTGTTTTAAAGTTTTAAATTGTAACTGTTTGGTTTAGTTTAACAATTTGATTTATGTTGAAAGATTGTATAAATTAGTATATATATACTTTTGGTGCATTTTCCAAGACTAGAGCTAATTGACAACAGTACTGTTTTTTAAGAAAGTGTTTAAGCGCCAACAAGGGTGGGTAGGTGTTTTGTATTGTAATGATATTAGTAGTATATAACTAGCATTGGGAGAATGTTTGAACAACTCAGAAGAAGCCTTTGGATTATTGGCGAAAGCACTCAGTTGTTTGAATTGCAGGTTGTTTGAATTGCAATAAACGGTTTACTTCACCGGTTTTGGTACTTGACTTTTTCCTTTCAAATCGTTTGAAGTCTGGTGACTGCAGGTTTCACATTTTAAATATGTCCGGTATTTTACCAAGTTATTAGTTAATATAATCGTACTATGTATTGTTTCAGGGAATAGGGATTATTAGTTTTTTTTATAGGCACATGATGTCAGGATGAAATGCTTTTAATAGTATTTTTATCCAGTATAAGTTATTGGTTTTATTTGTTTTTGTGTTTAATGAATTATGTTTAATAGCTTAACGGGTTGCTTTATTGCTGAATGGTCAGTAGTATAAAATTGGGGGGGGGGTGATGTATGTAATTATTCTAATGAAGTCTTGGATGAAAAAGTACTGTGAGGTGTTCAGCGTGATCTTTGATGTTCATCGTGTTATACTACTGCAGTCATCACAATTGGGTTATCCTGTCGTCAGGCGGTCCCGCAGTCGGCCAAATCCCAAAGCCTTGGTCCGGCGTCGGTTGTCGTCGCTTCTTCCCTGACGTCAGTGCGACAGGGGTATAAAAGAGGCAGCCGACGCCATTTTCTTCAGTCTTTCTTGCCGCGCGGTGCCCAAAGCAGTTCGCAAGTGCCGGTCGGCCAGCACAAGAGATTTTCTAATCGAATTTCAGCCCAAAGTCTTCTCTAAAGCTAAGTACCCCATTGGGGAAACTTTTCTTGCCTCAGACCGATGTCAGACAAAGTTAATAATTGCATTTCTTGTGGGAAGCAAATACCTCATAAGGATTTTCATTCTTATTGTATTCCATGCCTAGGCCCAGACCACGACGTCTCTGCTTGTTGGTTTTGTGTTAGGTTCAACAAACGTACAATTAAGCGTCGGGCAGATTTCGCCCAGCATTATTTTGGCAGAAAATTTAACTATAGCATGCCGTCGGAGCAACCGACATCAGCAATGTTTAAAAAACGCAAGGATAAGGACAGACAGCCAAGGCTAAGACCAGTTACCGAGGCCTCAGCCAGGCCTACGCCAGTTCTCCGGTTTTCAGCGAGGTGCCTACGCAGCCCCTGACTACCGCTGATTCAGAAATTCTGATGGCCTCCCAGACCAATGACGGCCTCCCAGACCAAAGCAGCTGGGCCTCAGGAACCGGTTCCACTTCACCCCTCGGACGCCAGTCCTGATGGTGATCCGGAAATTTTGGATAGGCCTTCGGTTTCTGAAGGTGTCTTCAAACCGACAACTATCTCTGCTAAGTCTTATGCTAAAGCTCCCTTGAAAGTTAGGAAGCCGGGTCCACCCCCCCCCCCCCCACAGGGTCCCTATGCCTAAAAAACAGATACTTAAGATGGCTGAGGATTTAATTACCCATATCAGGGGATCCCAACCCCCCCTAACAAAAGGCCTAGACTGGAGGAAGATTATCCTTCCTCTGACCAAGCATCCATTTCCTCAGGCAACTCTGAGGACCAGGATTACTCCTTCCCTCCTTATGAAGATTCTGATGCTGAAGAGTCCATTCCCTCTGTCTTCCCCCCTGAAGACTACTCTTTTGGGGAAACTTTACACACCTTGAGGGAACACTTCCACTGGGAAGGCCAAGATTATTCTGACTCTAAGAAAAGACTCCAGGAGTTTCTTCTTCTTCCACAGCATAGACCCCTAGCAATTCCTCCAGTTTTAGACATTTTGGTTGATGTTTACTCCGAATCTAGTCTAAATCCGGATTCCTTACCTCCAGCACCAGCTAAACCAGACAGATGCTACCGAATTCCTGACACTCATAAGTTTCTATGTAAAAGTCCTACTGCAGACCCAGAAACCATTTCCCAGGGTCCCAAAGGGGTTAAGGCCTCTACTGCTAAGAATCCACTTCCTTCTGAAAGAGATTCCAGAGCATTAGAAAGATGGGGAAAGAAAGTGTATACGTCTGCCACTTTGGCCATGAGGGCCTTAAACTGCCAATTCCACATGCTAAAATACCAACAGTACTTGATTACACAGTTAAAACATAAAATGACCCCTCAGACAGATCAACCTGATTTTAAAGAGATGCAGGATTTGCTGCATGCAGCAGAACAGGTGGGAAAACATACAGTGTGGTTTTGATTCATTGGAAGCCTCATATAGCAGCTGTCACAGGGTCTGTAATATGTAGGCATGCTTGGCTTAAAGAACAAGCCTTACCAGAACATGTCAAAGCAAAGTTATTGGATGCTCCATTGCAGAAAGATGTTTTATTTGGTGTCAAAGCAGAGGAAGTTTTAAAGAAAATGGAAGAAGAGGCAAAATCTATGCAAACAGTTAAAGATTTTTTACAGGTACAACCTCCTTGTTTCAGCAGAAACTGGCCATCAAAAAAATGGTCCTTTCCTGCATCAGACAGACCCCAAAGAGGTAGGTACAGACGCCCAAGGGGCAGAGGCCAGCCACAAGGTTCTTTCAGGCCTAGACAATGGCAAACAACATCTCAAAGAGGGGGAGACGAAAGATCTCAACCCTTCAGGAAACAAACACAATGACTTCCGTCTTTGCCTGCCAAGCAAAATTGCCCTGGTAGCACCTTTGGGAGGAAAACTGGCTTTATTTCCACAAAATTGGCGCATTATAACAAAGGACAAATGGGTTCTGGATATTATTACCTGAGGATACAGATTTCATTTCCACACTTTACCACGGATGAGAGGCATGCCAAATCTGCCTCCAAACCAATGGGCAGAGGCACAAGCGCAAATATCAGCTCTCATGGATATGAAAGCAATTCAAAAGGTACCTACAAAGGAGCAAGGTCAAGGTTTTTACTCAAGACTATTTCTAGTCCCAAGAAAGGACAAAGCCTGGAGGCCCATTTTAGACCTCTCAATTCTAAACACATACTTGGAGGTACCCAAATTCAAAATGCTCACACTTCAGCAGCTTCTTCCCATGCTGGGCAAGGAGTCTTGGCTGGTAACGTTGGACCTCAAAAAGGCATACCTGCATGTCCCTATCAGACAAGATTGCAGAAGATGCCTCAGATTCTTGGCAGGTACAACGCATTATCAATTCTCTGCATTGCCCTTTGGCTTATCTACTGTGCCCAGAGTATTTACGAAATGCCTGGCATCAGTAATTGCATATTGCAGACAACGAGGAATACAAATTTACCCATATCTGGACGACTGCCTGATCCAAGCGGACAGCAAGGACATTCTGTTACAGCATCTAGCATTTGTAATACAGCTGTTCAGTTGCCTAGGGTACACAGTAAACAAAAAGAAGTCAAAGCTAATACCCTCGCAACAAATAATATTCCTGGGTGCCAGCTTAAATACAATGGCCCAGATGGCTTTTCTCACGCCAGACAAACAACAACAATTGACTCAATACTTCAGAAAGATGGCAACTTTTACCCAGCTCACTGCAAGGAAAATCCTGCAGGCATTGGGGTTCATGGCATCCTGCATTCAACTACTCCCATATGCAAAGTTGCATATGAGGAAATTACAATGGTGTATGGTCTCAACACAGGCACAGCCTCAAATCAAGTATACCTTTCATTCCATGCCATCAAAAAGAGTTCCTATGGTGGGCTCAAGCATGTCAAATAAACAAGGGTCTTCCTTTCGTCTTACCTCCAGCAAACCAAACTATGACAACAGATTCATCAGACTACGCCTGGGGAGCACACATGGCAGGACAGTGCATACAGGGCAAATGGTCTGCAAAACAAATGCATCTTCACATCATCCAAAAGGAGATGATAGCTGTGCAAAATGCACCGACAGCTTTCAATGACCTCTTACATCCAGGACAACTACTAATAAAGACAAGACAACACCACAGTGATGTGGTACATATTCAAACAAGGAGGAACAGACTCCTACCCTTTATGCAGACAGGCAATGACCTTGTGGAACACAGCATTGACTTGCCAAGTGCAACTGCAAGCACAATTCCTGCCAGGAAAGGAAAACACAGCCCTCCATGGATCTTGCCTCAATTCCCACTACTGCTGACTCAGAAAAACTCTCTGAACTTTAAATTTAGCTGCATGGAGAATACCTTGAATTATCAATCAACACTTCTCTCAAAGGACATCCAGAATGTCATTATGGAGGTCAGAAGTCCCAACACCAGAAAAACTTACTCAGACAAATGGAAAAGATTTTGTGCATGGAACCAGGCTAAAGGCCAAAATCCTTGGATACCTAACATTCCTCAAATACTGCAATACTTAACTGAGATGCTACACCAAGGCCTTTCATATTCTCATCCATTAAGATCCATGCTTCAGCCATTTCAGCTCAATATAATACGGATCCTCCAATGTTCTCACACCCTTTACTATGGCAGTTTCTCAGAGGGGCTAAGAATATAAGACCCCCCCAGAAAGCCCCCAACGCCAGCTTGGGACCTGAACTTCGTTTTAGAAAAATTAACACTGCCTCCTTTCGAACCAGCATTCTCAGCAGAACTACAATACTTGTCTTGGAAAACAGCTTTGTTGCTGGCTATTACCTCAGCACGCAGGGTCTCAGAACTACAGGCACTTATGGCAGTGGAACCTTTCATCATTTTCCATCAGGACAGGGTCTCTTCTGAACTAACCCTACCTTTATGCCAAAAGTAGTATCCAGTGTGGCTTTGAATCAGACCATTCATTTACCCACCTTTTATCCAAACCCCCAGAATAAAGGAGAAAGACTCCTTCACTCTTTGGACATTCACAGACAGCTACGTTAGTATTTAGATAAGACAAAGACCTTCAGAAAAACTGACCAACTCTTTGTATGCTATGCTGCAGGTTCACAGGGAAAGGCCATTTCAAAACAGACCATCTCCAAATGGATAGCACATTGTATCCGCTTTTGCTACTCGCACCATGGGAAAGCAGTGCCTGTTAATATTAGGTCCCATTCTACCAGGGCTACAGCAACCTCAGCAGCCTTTCTCAGGGGGGTTCCAACCAAGGACATTCTGGAGGCAGCTACTTGGAGTTCAGTGCACACCTTTACCAAGCACTACCACCGTCCTTTATACGTCCTTTATACTCAAAATCCAGAGCTGGTTTTGCTGCAGGGCATCCTAGCTTCGCCTAACCCAGTTTAGTACCAGCCACCCATCCATAGCTTTGGGATTCAACCCAAGTGTGATGACTGCGGCAGTATAACACAATGAACATAGTACAGTTTTGTACCTACCATAAATGTAGATGTTTGAGTGTATATACTGCTGCAGTCCAGGTTACCCTCCCACCATCCCCTCTACATACCAGGGTGTTAGTTAAGGGCCCCCGTTTCAGGCAGAAATGGCACAAAAAGGGGCTTCACCTAGGAAACAAACAACTCGCCAAGCAAATTGCCCTGGTAGCACCTTTGGGAGGAAAACTGGCTTTATTTCCACAAAATTGGCATTATAACAAAGGACAAATGGGTTCTGGATATTATTACCTGAGGATACAGATTTCATTTCCACACTTTACCACGGATGAGAGGCATGCCAAATCTGCCTCCAAACCAATGGGCAGAGGCACAAGCAAATATCAGCTCTCATGGATATGAAAGCAATTCAAAAGGTACCTACAAAGGCGCAAGGTCAAGGTTTCTACTCAAGACTATTTCTAGTCCCAAGAAAGGACAAAGCCTAGAGGCCCATTTTAGACCTCTCAATTCTAAACACATACCTGGAGGTACCCAAATTCAAAATGCTCACACTTCAGCAGCTTCTTCCCATGCTGGGCAAGGAGTCTTGGCTGGTAACGTTGGACCTCAAAGAGGCATACCTGCATGTCCCTATCAGACAAGATTGCAGAAGATACCTCAGATTCTTGGCAGGTACAACGCATTATCAATTCTCTGCATTGCCCTTTGGCTTATCTACTGCGCCCAGAGTATTTACGAAATGCCTGGCATCAGTAATTGCATATTGCAGACAACGAGAAATACAAATTTACCCATATCTGGATGACTGCCTGATCCAAGCGGACAGCAAGGACATTCTATTACAGCATCTAGCATTTGTAATACAGCTGCTCAGTTGCCTAGGGTACACAGTAAACAAAAAGAAGTCAAAGCTAATACCCTCGCAACAAATAATATTCCTGGGTGCCAGCTTAAATACAACGGCCCAGATGGCTTTTCTCACGCCAGACAAACAACAACAATTGACTCAGTACTTCAGAAAGATGGCAACTTTTACCCAGCTCACTGCAAGGAAAATCCTGCAGGCATTGGGGTTCATGGCATCCTGCATTCAACTACTTCCATATGCAAAGCTGCATATGAGGAAATTACAATGGTACCTGAAAAGTGTATGGTCTCAACACAGGCACAGCCTCAAATCAAGTATAACTCTCATTCCATGCCTTCAAAAAGAGTTCCTATGGTGGGCTCAAGCATGTCAAATAAACAAGGGTCTTCCTTTCATCTTACCTCCAGCAAACCAAACTATGACAACAGATTCATCAGACTACGCCTGGGGAGCACACATGGCAGGACAGTGCATACAGGGCAAATGGTCTGCAAAACAAATGCATCTTCACATCATCCAAAAGGAGATGCCAACTGTGCAAAATGCACTGACAGCTTTCAATGGCCTCTTGCATCCAGGACAACTACTACTAAGGACAAGACAACACCACAGTGATGTGGTACATAAACAAGGAGGAACACACTCCTACCCTTTATGCAGACAGGCAATGACCTTGTGGAACACAGCATTGACTTACCAAGTG
The DNA here is from genome assembly GCF_019279795.1 of Protopterus annectens. NCBI lineage: Eukaryota > Metazoa > Chordata > Ceratodontiformes > Protopteridae > Protopterus > Protopterus annectens. The sequence goes on from NC_056732.1 coordinate 1,351,274,928, forward strand.
CAACTGCAAGCACAATTCCTGCCAGGAAAGGAAAACATGTTGGCAGACAAATTAAGCAGAAATATGGCAGATCATCACGAGTGGAGACTACACCCACAAGTATTTTCAATGATAACTCAAAGGTGGGGATGTCCAGACATAGATCTATTTGCCTCCCCCAACAATTGCCAACTACAGAAATTTTGCACAAGGACTTATCACTCCCTAGCCTGGAAAGTGGACGCCCTATCATTCAGTTGGACAGCATTGGCAGTCTATGCCTTCCCACCACTACCTCTATTGAGCAAGGTATTATTGAAAGTCAGATCAGAGAGACCACAAATGATCCTCATTGCTCCGGACTGGCCACGCCAGCACTGGTGCCCATTACTAAGGAACTTAACTCGCAGCCCTCCATGGATCTTGCCTCAATTCCCACTACTGCTGACTCAGAAAAACTCTCTGAACTTTAAATTTAGCTGCATGGAGAATACCTTGAATTATCAATCAACACGTTTCTCAAAGGACGTCCAGAATGTCATTATGGAGGCCAGAAGGCCCAACACCAGAAAAACCTACTCAGACAAATGGAAAAGATTTTGTGCATGGAACCACGCTGAAGGCCAAAATCCTTGGATACCTAACATTCCTCAAATACTGCAATACTTAACTGAGATGCTACACCAAGGCCTTTCATTCTCATCCATTAAGATCCATGCTTCAGCCATTTCAGCTCAATACAATACGGATCCTCCAATGTTCTCACACCCTTTACTATGGCAGTTTCTCAGAGGGGCTAAGAATATAAGACCCCCCCCCCCCAGAAAGCCCCCAACGCCAGCTTGGGACCTGAACTTCGTTTTAGAAAAATGAACACTGCCTCCTTTCGAACCAGCATTCTCAGCAGAACTACAATACTTGTCTTGGAAAACGCTTTGTTGCTGGCTATTACCTCATCACGCAGGGTCTCAGAACTACAGGCACTTATGGCAGTGGAACCTTTCATCAGGACAGGGTCTCTTTACGAACTAACCCTACCTTTATGCCAAAAGGTAGTATCCAGTGTGGCTTTGAATCAGACCATTCATTTACCCACCTTTTATCCAAACCCCCAGAATAAAGGAGAAAGACTCCTTCACTCTTTGGACATTCACAGACAGCTACGTTACTAGTTAGATAAGACAAAGACCTTCAGAAAAACTGACCAACTCTTTGTATCCTATGCTGCAGGTTCACAGGGAAAGGCCATTTCAAAACAGACCATCTCCAAATGGATAGCACATTGTATCCGCTTTTGCTACTCGCACCATGGGAAAGCAGTGCCTGTTAATATTAGGTCCCATTCTACCAGGGCTACAGCAACCTCAGCAGCCTTTCTCAGGGGGGTTCCAACCAAGGACATTCTGGAGGCAGCTACTTGGAGTTCAGTGCACACCTTTACCAAGCACTACCACCGTCCTTTATACTCAAAATCCAGAGCTGGTTTTGCCACTGCAGTGCTGCAGGGCATCCTAGCTCCTAACCCAGTTTAGTACCAGCCACCCATCCATAGCTTTGGGATTCAACCCAAGTGTGATGACTGCAGCAGTATAACACAATGAACATAGTACAGTTTTGTGCCTACCATAAATGTAGATGTTCGAGTGTATATACTGCTGCAGTCCAGGTTACCCTCCCACCATCCCCTCTACATACCAGGGTGTTAGTTATAGCTCCATGTTCATCAATCAATTGGATGCATGTCTATATGGTGTATTTGCTAATAGTTAGTACTATTGTTTATCTACTAAGGAATTTTTGCATAGCTTTGTGTTTTGCCTTCCTAGTTGGGGGCACCTGACATCCGGGGCAAGAAAAATTGAAGAAAATGGCGTCGGCTGCCTCTTTTATACCCCTGTCGCACTGACGTCAAGGAAGAAGCGATGACAACCAATGCCGGACCAAGGCTTTGGGATTCGCCCGACTGCGGGACCGCCTGACGACAGGATAACCCAAGTGTGATGACTACAGCAGTATATACACTCGAACATCTACATTTAGGGTAGGTACAAAACTGTACTTTATGTGCTGTGCTGTGATGTTAAAGGCGTTTTGGGCGGAAACGTCTGTCTGAGTGCTTTTCTACTTTAATAGTTACTGTATTTGCACTCTGTCCGTGGTTTTCATACTTTTTTATTTAGTATTTATTTTATTATATTATATATTTTTATTTATTTATTTTGTGCCAGGATGTGGACATTTATTTATTTAATCCAAGCACTGTACTTTCAGGGCACAGCATCTATTTATCTGCTGACAGGAAAGCACTGAAGGGATTTGCACCCAGACTTGTCTTTTAGTCAGCTCAGCTTCAGCTACTTGACAGTTTTGGTGCATGGAAGGTGCTCTGAAGCTTTAGAAGCTGGATGGCTGTTCTATCCTTTAGCAAGATGTAACCCTTATTATTAAGGCTACTGCAGCAGTGATCATTCGAACATCTGCTGTTATGGTAAGTTTTAATTACACAGCAGAACTATTTTTATTATTATTTTTTTTTTTATCCTTTGTTCTTTAATGGCAGCTGTTGAGCATTTCCATCTGAAGTGCCTAGCTTGCTCCCCTCTCCCAAGAAGAAGCTTCAAATATCGTTAATGCCCATGAGTATGGGCCTGCTGTGAATTTCCCATTTATAGGTGTCCATCACATCAGGGCTACCCAGGAAAGTCTTAATTATTTATTTTTTCTTCTGAATGTGAATTATCTAAATATTTGTACATTCGACCATCCTTGGTTGCATTCATCAGCTCATCCTGGTCTCTTTACATTTTGACTGGAAAAAAGAGAATGATGGTGCTGATCAAAACTCAGCTTGAAATGGGTGTCTTCTCTTCTTCCTCTGCTTCAGTGATAATGTCCAAAACTGACTTCTGTTTCAGTACTGACTGTTCACTTTATGCCAGTGACTTCAGCACTAATGTTGTTAGGTCCTTGATGCTAATTGTTTGGCACTGATTTTGATGATTTGCTTTCATACCACTATCAGTGTCATGCTGACACTTTTCTTGATAGTGATGTTGACATCTGTACCTTGAGTCATTCAGACCCCTTTGACATTCCTCAATGTCAAAATCTTTGAAACCCTTATATGTCCAAGTGGTAAACCATTTAATATTTGCAGCTGAGAGACAAGAGTGTATGCAAAATCAGCTGTTAGGATTGGAAGATACCACAGAGGAACCAGAAATGGCATCTGCTCCATCTGGTGACACATGTCTAGCTGAGATTTTGGTTCTGTCATCTTCCCCTTAGAGAGGCAAAGGGACAGAAAAAGCCTCCTCAGAGACAGGATGGCATCTAACATGGATTCCCTCCTCCTTCCACGTGGATGACTCCTTTCCATCATTGCCCAGGAGTAGGAGATGTAGGAGGAAGCATCTGGACTCCCCACCTTAGATACAGATTTGGACTATAGAATGCCTCCTTCACATCGATGTTCTTCATCTCACATTGCTGCAGTCCTTACACTTGGGTATACCGCTGTCCTCGGTCGGCCCGAATACCAAAGTATATGGCTGACGTCGGTCAAGGCGCATTAAACTGGCCAGGCGTCAGGGTATAAATCGCGCATGACCGGCGTCATATCCTCAGTCTTTTTGCGCGTGGTCCGATGCAGAAGCAACGTTGCGTGCGGGTTGGCGTCCTGAGATTTTCGAAACGGAGTTTCAGACCGAATCAAAGTTGGCTAAGTACCCGTTGGGAATATTTTGGTTTTTCTTGCCTCAGTATTTTACGGATGTCAGAAAAAGTAAATAACTGTATTTCTTGTGGGAAGCAGATACCACATAGGGATTACCATAACTTGTGTATACCTTGTTTAGGGCCTGAGCACGACGTTGTTGGGTGTCCCTCTTGTGCTAGGTTTAACAAGCGCACTATAAAGAGGAGATTAGATTGTGCCAGGTTAGTCTTCGGAGGCGGTGCAACTACAAAATGCCGTCGGATGCTCCGACGCCCGCTTCGTCGAAGAAACGCAAGGACAAAGCACCTAGGCCTAGGTTAGAAGAACCGTCCGTCCCGGACGTCGGTTCTTTAGAAGGCTCGGTAGAGCCGGAGGTTCAAACAGAAGTTCCTTTAGAGTCCCAGGGAGAGACTTTATTATTACAGGATGTGTCTTCTCAGGAGGTAGGCCAGGCTGAAGGGGCTTCTCAGGTAACTGTCCTCCCCTCACTGCCTAAAGTGGTTAGGCCTTCCCCTACTGTTCCCAAGGCTTCTTCCAGGGGCAGGCCAGGTTTAGCTTCAGCAGGTGTCTCTCCTAGTACTTCAGGCCCTGTGCCCAAGAGACATATGCTTAGGATGGCTGAAGATTTAATTACTATGATTAGGGGTTCTATGCCCCCTCCTGACAAAAGGCCTAGGGTGGATCCTGAACTGGGGAATTTTGAGCAGGATTCTGATACTTCCGAGTCTTCGGCTGAAGATTTGCAGGAGTTTTCTCCTTATTCTGATTCTGATGTGGAGGACACTACTCCCACTGCTTCTCCTCCTGAGGATTTTTCATTCTCAGAGACTCTCCATTCCATGAGGGAGCATTTTAAATGGGAAGGCCAGGATTTCTCTGATTCCAGGAAAAGACTTAGGGAATTTTTGTTTTTACCCCAGCATAGGCCTTTAGCTATACCTCCTGTTCTTACTGTGGTGGAAGATGTTTTTGCAGAGGCTTCTCTTAATCCTGATTCTTTACCTCCCGCTCCTGTTAAGCCGGACAGGTACTATAGGGTGCCTGAAGCTCATAAGTATCTTTTTAAAAGTCCTAGGGCTGATCCAGAGACTGTTACTCAGGGACCTAAAGGGGTTAAGGCTTCTGTTTTATACTTCCTCTACTTTAGCCATGAGGGCTTTGAATTGTCAATTCCACATGCTGAGATATCAAAACTATCTTCTTTCGCAATTAAAGTCTAAGGTAGATGCTCTGGTAGAAGGTATTGAATGTAAGGAGTTACAAGATCTAGTACATGTTTCTGAACAGGTGGGTAAGCATTCTTTACAATGTGGTTTTGATGCTGTACAGGCCTCTTCGAGGGTGGCTGCCACCGGTTCTGTCATGAGCACGCCTGGCTAAGGGATCAGAATTTAGCTGAGCATGTTAAGACAAGGATCTTGGATGCCCCTTTGCAATCTGATGTGTTGTTTGGTTCTCCTGTTGAAGCAGTTTTAAAGAAAATGGAAGACAAAGCTAAGTCTATGCACACTGTTAAAGATTTTTTACAGGTTCAGCCTCCAAAGTTTAGTAGAAATTGGCCAAGCAAGGGGTGGACATATCCTTCTTATGATTCCCAGTCTAGGGGTAGGTCTAGGCGTAGTAGGGGCAGAGCTCAGGGCTCTTAGATCCAGGACAGGGGCTCACCTGCACAGGCTTCCGGTGAGGGCAGGGGTCAGCCCTTTCGTAGACAGACCCAATGACCTACCTTTTCAACTGCCAGAACCTTCCCGTCTGGCAGCACCTTTGGGAGGAAGACTGACACTTTTCAAGGAGAACTGGAGTTTAATTACCCAAGACAGATGGGTATTGGATATCATTCACCACGGTTACAGATTTTATTTCCATACCTTACCACCTTTCAAAGGCATGCCAGACATTCCTCCTCAACACAGACTAGAAGCTTACAGACAAATTTCTCTATTACTTCAGATAGGGGCCATACAACCGGTGCCTATGGCAGAAAGGGGCCTAGGTTTTTATTCCTAGTGCCAAAAAAGGGGAACACGTGGAGACCAATTTTGGATTTGTCTATCCTCAACACCTTTCTGGACATTCCCAAGTTCAAGATGCTGACATTACAACAGCTTTTACCTCTTCTGGGCAAAGATCACTGGATGGTAACTTTGGATCTCAAGGAGGCTTACCTTCATGTTCCTATCACTCTAGGTTGCAGGAAGTATCTGCGTTTTCGAGCTGGAAATTCTCATTATCAGTTCTCTGCATTGCCCTTTGGCTTATCTACTGCGCCCAGAGTATTCACAAAAGTACTGGCTCCAGTGATAGCCTTCTTCAGATTGAGAGGAATACAGATCTACCCTTATTTGGACGATTGCCTGATTCTGGCTCAAGGGAAGGACGAGCTTCTTCAGCATTTAAAATATGTGATAGCAGTGCTAAGATGCCTGGGGTATTCTGTGAACGAAACAAAGTCCAGTCTAGTACCCTCTCAAGACATGTGCTTTCTGGGTGTGAGACTGAATACAGCAACCCAGATGGCCTTTTTGACCCCGGACAAACAAAAGAATCTTTCCCTTTACTTCCAACAACTATCACATCAGTCCGGGCTGACTGCAAGGACAGTCCTTCAAGCCTTAGGGTTCATGGCATCTTGTATTCTGGTACTTCCCAATGCCAAACTGCATATGAGGAAGCTACAATGGTATCTCAAGAATCTATGGACACAGCACTGCCAGGATCTGGACACTGTCATTCAAATAATACCTTGCATCCAAAAGGAATTTCTGTGGTGGGCTCAGCAATGTCACCTAAACAAGGGACTTTCTGTGACCCGGCCAGAGGCAAGTCAGATTCTAACAACAGATGCCTCGGACAAAGCTTGGGGAGCTCATCTCAATGGAAAGTGGATACAGGACAAGTGGCCTGCCAAACTACAGCATCTACATATCAACTTGAAGGAGATGTTAGCAGTCCAGTTTGCATTAATAGCTTTCAAGGAATTACTTCTTCCCGGACAGGTGTTGATTCTAACAGACAACACAACTGTCATGTGGTACATCAACAAGCAAGGGGAACATTCTTACCCTCTATGCAGACAAGCAATGATTTTGTGGGACACTGCTCTCAGTTTACAACTAAATCTTCAGGCAAGGTTTCTGCCGGGAGTGCAGAACTCCTTAGCAGATGTGTTAAGCAGACAAATCATGGATCCCCACGAGTGGCAATTGGATCCTCATGTATTTCAGCAATTAACAGTGTCATGGGGAACTCCAGACATAGATCTGTTCGCTTCTCCTCTGAACCACCAGCTGCCAAAGTTTTGCACAAAAAGGATACATCATGCAGCTTGGAAAGTGGATGCTCTTTCTTTCAGTTGGAAAAATCTTCATGTATATGCCTTTCCACCTCTTCCTCTCCTCCTAAAGGTACTTCTAAAGGTCAGACAGGACAAACCAAGAATGATCCTGATAGCTCCAGATTGGCCTCGACAGCATTGGTACCCATTACTGAGAAGTCTGGTAAGGAATCCACCTTGGCCCTTGCCTTTGATTCCACACCTGTTGTCCCAAAAGGACGGTCATCTACTCAATATCAAACTTCACTCTCTTCATCTCACAGCATGGCATATCCTGTTTTGACTCATAGCAGGCCTCAACTTCCTCAACAAGTTCTGAATGTGATTATGGAAGCTAGAAGACCTAGTACAAGGAAAGTGTATGCAGACAAGTGGAAGAGATTTTTGTTTTGGAGTGCAGCAAAGGATTTGGATGTTTCTGAGCCTAATTTGAGTGTGGCTCTTCAATATCTTACTGAGTTATTGGACAAAGGTTTGTCCTTCTCTTCCATTAAGATTCATGCTGCAGCAATTTCAGCTCACTATGACTGTAATCCACCTTTGTTTTCTCATCCTTTGTTCAAGCAATTTCTCAGAGGGGCAAAGAACATAAGACCTCCACAAAGAGCTCCTACTCCTGCTTGGGACCTCAATTATGTGTTGGAAAAACTCACTCTACAACCTTTTGAGCCTGCAGCTACGGCTGAGTTGAAACATTTGTCATGGAAGACTGCTTTTTTGTTGGCCATTACCTCTGCAAGAAGGGTTTCTGAATTACAGGCCCTTATGGCGGTTGAGCCTTTCTTGATTTTCCATAAGGATAGGGTATCTTTACGTACTAACCCTTCCTTTATGCCTAAGGTGGTTTCAAGTGTGTCTTTAAACCAAACTATTCATTTACCTACCTTTTATGCAGACCCCCAAAATAAGGGAGAAAAGATTTTGCATACTTTAGACGTACACAGGCAGTTACGCTATTACTTAAACAGGACTAAGGGTTTCAGGCAGTCTCAGCAGTTGTTTGTTTCTTTTGCTTTGTGTTCACAGGGCAAGCCTGTGTCAAAACAAACTATTTCTAAGTGGATTGGGTTTTGCATTGCCTTTTGTTATTCCCATCATGGCAAGGAGATTCCAACAGGGATTAGACCTCATTCCACTAGGGCTACTGCCACTTCTACAGCTTTTCTAAGGGGGGTGGCAACTAAGGATATTTTGGAGGCAGCTACTTGGAGTTCAGTACATACTTTCTCTAAGCACTACCACCTTCCTCTCTACTCTAAATCTAGGGCTGGTTTTGCCACTGCTATTTTACAGGGCATTTTGGCTCCTGCTTCTCTTTGATTTGCCATCCTCCCTTACCTCTGCTTTGGGAATCTACCCAAGTGTAAGGACTGCAGCAATGTGAGATGAAGAACATAGTACAGTTTTGTACCTACCATAAATGTAGATGTTCGAAGATCCACATTGCTGCAGTCCAATTTACCCTCCCTCCTTCCCCTCTGTGTTTGGGGGTGGTTGTGTGGATAGGTTGGTTCTTTATTATATATTTGTTAAAAGTTGTACATAGTTTGGGTGCAGGGGTGTTTAGTGTTTGGTGGTTTTTTGATTTTACCCTGTTTAGGGTCTTCTGACATCTGGGGCAAGAAAAGACTGAGGATATGACGTCGGTCATGCGCATTTATACCCTGACGTCCTGGCGTCAGTTTAATGCGCCTTGACCGGCGTCAGCCATATACTTTGGTATTCGGGCCGACCGAGGACAGCGGTATACCCAAGTGTAAGGACTGCAGCAATGTGGATCTTCGAACATCTACATTTATGGTAGGTACAAAACTGTACTTTTCCTGGTGACCCCAGATTTTGGGAGACCATTGAACTTGTGCATTGGAGGAAACCAGGAATCTCATTTCAGTGAGCACCTTGGAATTCACAGTTGGAACCATTTCAAGCTTAGACCTTCATAGGATATCCCCCTGGATAAGAAAACCTGATTAGCAAGTCTTTATCTACACAGAAGTCAAAGTCAAAGTAAACTTTATTGTCATTCAGAAATCACTCAAGTGCAAAAACTGAACGAAATTCCATGTCTTCAGACTGTGCATACAACATATAGACTATTTTTACAGACATTTACATACACACCACCTAGCTATTACATCATGGACATGCAGGTATACAGACTAATACATATTTTAACACTTCAAATTGAACACTTACATGAGACTTTTGTATTGCACAGTTACTTGGTTAAGACATTGCATTGATCCGCACAGAAAGACACATTTGAGTATTGCAGTGTGAACATTACAGTATTGCACTATGGTTAATTTACGAATTTCCAACATGTATTGCACTGAAAGAAGCAATATTTTACTGCATTGCTACTGCCCTAGATGGCCTATAAGTTAGTCATGGTGAATATTGTACAAAGTATTAGATGAGACTGGTAACCAGGTTACTGCACAATTTGAGACAGTTTCTACTGACCCAGTTGGACATCATGGAGTGTAGTGGTTGCTACAGTTAAGCAGCCTGATGACATTAGGGAAGAAGATAGTGTTGAATCTCATAGTTCTGCAACGCATGCTTCGGAAGCGCTTTCTGGATGATAGATGTAGGAACAGTCTGTAAGCAGGGTGAGCACAGTCTTTAATTATTCCTTTGGCCCTGCTGAGACATCTGGATAAATACAAATCCTGGATAGGTGGTAAGGTGGCCATAATGATCCTCTCGTCTGTCTTCACCACCTTCTGGAGGGATTTCAGTTCAGAGGTAGAACAGCTTTCATGCCATACTACGAGGTTGTTCATCAGGATGCTTTCTATCATACCTCTGGAGAAGGTAGTGAGAACTGTCGATGGGAGATTCGCTGCTCTCAGCCTTCATAAAAAGTGCAAGTCTCTGGTGCACTTTCTTGACTACCAACTATCAACTGGTAGTTGAGAACTACCAGTCTGTATGACACTGTTCCAACTGAGAGTAGCATTGTATCTGAAAGTTCTGTGCCTGATGGTAGCCACAAAATTCCTTACACAGTGTGTAAAGTACCATATGCGGGTTCTTTATTGAACGCTCAGGGTCTGTGAAATCAGAATTTGGACTTCATTTCCATGTTAATAAAACTATCCAAAGCCTGTTGCCAGCATCTCCAGTGGTGGCTTCACAGCAGCAGTCTTGTCTAGGGCTGTTCATTTGTTCCCCCATACCTCATAGTGATGGTCATGATGGATGCTTCTTTCCTAGGGTGGGGGTATTGTTTGGGGGAGATTGTTCAGGAGACTTGGTCATGACTGGAGGCCTCATTGCATACTAGTATGTTGAAGCTGAGGGTGGTTTACATGTGTTGCATACTTTGTAAGGCCCTGTTACTCGGAGAGCAGTTGTCTTGCACTCAGACAACCTGGCAATGGTGTGGTGCATCAACCAGCAGTGCATGACTCATTCTTACCACTCTGTCGAGAGTCCGTGCAGATGTGATCTTAACCACTTTTTCATAACAACCTACATTCCTTATCAGGCCAGTTTGGTGCCAGGCAAGCAGAGCCAATGTTGACAGGTGTGCCTTGGAGTAGTTTGTGTCATTTAGTGTTCGGTGTGTGTTTTTTTTATACTGGAGTAAGCCACACTGTGACCAGTTTGTCTCATCACTCATTACAAACTCCAGCAGCTATTTTTCTGATCCCTTCAGAAAGGCAGACATCCTTAGATACCTTTATACAGAAATGTTCTTTAGACCTTCTGAACATATTTCTCTTTAATGATGAAGTTTACACAGATGGCGAAACAGACCAAAGTCAAGATGATTCACATAGCCTTCTTTTTACCCAGGCAGGATTGATTTCCCCTGTTTTGCCTTTTGATTTGGTCTCCTCAATTAGAGAAGCCACTTCTCTCCAGAACTCTCAATTGTCTCTTTTTCATCTGTCCAGGAAGCCTCACCCAGTACTTCACTTCAAAAAACTATATGGTTTCTCCAGTTCAATTAATGGCCAACAGCCTGACTCACCCTGCATTTCATTCATGCAGCTTACCAATGTGTAGATCTTTTTTCATCCCTTCATTTCATTCATGTAGCTTACCAGTGTAGAGATCTTTTCTCAATGTCCTTCAAGGATGCATCTGCAGTCATAACATATGTGTTGTCCTGCCTCAGGCAGCCCTTCGGTCGGCCGGATTCCAAAGTCTGGGTCTGGCCTCGGCTGATGTCACACTTTCCCCGACGTCAGAGCATCTGGGGTATAAAAGCATCAGCAGACGCCATTTTCCCCAGTCTTTCTTGCCGCGTGGTGCCCGAAGCAGAAGCAGTTCGCAAGTGCCGGTTGGCCAGCTCCTGTGATTCAGCTACCGAAGACTTCGAAAAAGCTAAGTACCCTGTTGGGGACTCTTTCTTGCCTCAGCCGATGTCAGATAAAGTAAATAATTGTTTAACTTGTGGGAAACAAATACCTCATAAGGATTTCCACTCTTACTGCCTCCCTTGCTTAGGCCCAGACCACGACGTCTCGGCCTGTTCAGCCTGTGCTTCCTTCAACCGACGAACTCTTAGACGTCGGTCGGAGTTTGCAGAGGAATTCTTTGGGGATAATTTTGCATATAAGATGCCGTCGGAGACTCCGACATCACATTTGGTGAAAAAACGGAAGGACAAGGACCGACACTCGCGGCCCGCGGTTTCGGCTGAAACCACGGTTAGGCCTACCGCGAGTGTCTCGGTTTCGGCCGAAACCGAGTCCTCGGTACTTCCTTTAACCGAATCCACTCAACCGACCACCGTGGCCCTGGAGGCCCCGGCTAAGTCGGTTATTGAACTACCTACTGAAACCAGTGTCCAGGAAATGTCCGACACCATTCCTTTAGACAAGTCTACTCCTGCACGTGGTGCAGCCAGACCCCCCTGCATCCATGTCCATTAAGGCTTTTTCTAGGGCTAAAGCTGCTAAACTTGCTAAAGCTTTTCCTCCCAAGACTACCTCTCAGAGACCTTCTACTAGCTCTCAGATTATCAGCCTTGCAGAGGATCTTATCTCATTAATTAGAGGTTCTCAGCCTCACCCGGACAGGGGCTCTCAACCACCACCAGACAAAAGGCCCAGGACTGAGCCCTCTGACCAACACTCTTCAGATGAGTCTACGGATGGATCTGTGTTGTCAGATCACCAGGAGGAGGCTTATTCGGCCTACGAGGATTCTGATGCTGAAGAATCTATCACTTCGGCCTCCCCTCCTGAAGAGTTTTCTTTTGGTGAGACACTGCATTCTATGAGAGAACATTTTCAATGGCAGGGCCAAGAATTTTCTGATTCTAGAAAGAGATTAAGGACCTTTTTACATTTACCTCCGCATAGGCCCTTAGCTATACCTCCTGTTTTGAATGTTATTGATGATGGTGTACAATGATGCTAGTACAGCCCCTGATTTTCTCCCTCCGGCGCCTGCCAAACCTGATAGGTACTACAGGGTCCCGGATTCTCATCTACATCTGTACAAGGCCCATTCTGCAGACCCAGATACTATTTCCCAGGGCCCAAAAGGGGTTGCAGCTGCCACTGCCAAAAATCCTCTACCTTCTGAAAGGGAGTCTAGAGCTTTAGAGAGATGGGGAAAGAAAGTATATATTTCTGCAACTCTTTCCATGAGGGCATTAAATTGTCAATTTCATATGATACAGTACCAAGAGTATTTGTTAGATGAATTGCATTAGAAGCTTTCCTCTTCAGAACCCCTTGACCGTAAATCACTTCAGGATCTGGTACATAACTCACAGCAGGTTAGCAATCATTTTTTTGCAGTGTGGTTATGATGCACTGGAAGCTTCATGTAGATCAACTATGACAGGGGCAGTTATTCGTAGGCATGCCTGGTTGAAGGAACAATCTTTACCAGACCATGTTAAAGCTAAGCTCCTGGATGCTCCAATGGAAAAACAAAAATTATTTGGTTCCACGGCTCAGGAGGTCTTAAAGAGGTTTGAAGAAAAGGCAAAATCTGTGCAAACAGTTAAGGACTTTCTGCAAGTACAACCACCGAGATTCAGCAGAAACTGGCCTACTCAGAATTGATCCTTTCCAGACTCGGACAGATCCCAGAGGGGCAGGAACAGGCGTCCCAGAGGTAGAGGGCAAGCTAGAGTCTCCTACAGAGGCCGTCAGTGGCAGCCTACCAACCAGAGAGGTAGTGCAGGAACAACTACTACTACTACTACACCTGGACAGACTCAATGACTTCTTTTTGACTCCGCCGACCAGGGCTCAATTGGAAGCACCATTGGGCGGAAAGCTTTCTTTATTCTCAAAAAACTGGCATTACATTACAAGGGACACATGGACACTGCAAATAATAGACAAAGGATACAGGTTCCATTTCCACACTTTGCCAAGAAGAAAAGGAATGCCAAACCTGCCACCAAATCAGAGGGCAGAGGCTTTGAAGCAAATCAACAACTTAATACAAATGAAAGCCATAGAAAAGGTACCTCTTTCAGAACAAGGCCAAGGATTTTACTCCAGATTATTCCTTGTTCCAAGAAAAGAAAATCAATGGAGGCCTATTCTCGACCTGTCCGCACTGAATACTTACCTCATTGCGCCAAAATTCAAGATGCTGACCCTACAGCAACTTCTTCCCATGCTGGGCAAGGAGTCTTGGCTGGTGACTCTAGATCTCAAGGAGGCATACCTGCATGTCCCTATTCGACAAAGCTGCAGAAGACACCTCAGATTTCTTGCAGGATCAGAGCATTATCAATTCTCAGCATTGCCCTTTGGCTTATCTACTGCGCCCAGAGTGTTCACGAAATGCCTGGCATCAGTAATTGCACACTGCAGACTTAAGGGGATTCAAATCTACCCATATCTGGACGACTGCCTTATACAAGCGGACAACAAGAAAAATTTGTTAAAGGACTTGGACTATGCCATCCACCTATTACAGGCCTTGGGATACACAGTCAACATCCAAAAATCAAGACTTGTTCCATCCCAAAGGATAACCTTTTTGGGTGCAGATCTAGACGCAACCACCCAAATGGCTTTTCTCACAGAAGAAAAACAAAAACAACTTCCGGATTACTTCAAGAATCTGACAAGACAAACTCAGCTGACTGCAAGGAAAATCCTGCAGGCCCTGGGTTACATGGCATACTGCATAATTCTGATTCCACAAGCCAGGCTGCATATGAGAAAATTACAATGGTACCTAAGGAGTGTATGGTCTCAGCACAGTCACAGTTTGGAAACTTTGATACCACTCATTCCTTGCCTTCAAAAGGAATTCCTGTGGTGTGCTCAAGCCTGCCAGTCCAACAGAGGGTTGCCTTTCAACAAACCAAAAACAAACCAAACCATCACCACGGACGCTTCAGACCGAGGCTGGGTAGCACACATGGAGGACAAATGTATCCAAGGCCTATGGTCTCAAGGACAGCTGCGCATGCACATAAACCAAAAGGAAATGATGGCAGTGATACACGCAATCGAGGCCTTCAAACCTTTCCTCCATCAAGAACACCTGTTAATAAGGACAGACAACACCACAGTTATGTGGTACATAAACAAGCAAGGAGGCACGCATTCCTACCCTCTATGCAGACTGGCCATGAATCTATGGGAACTTTGCTTGAAACTCAATATACAACTACAGTCCCAGTTCATGCCAGGGAAAGACAATACACTGGCAGACAGCTTAAGCAGAACTACCATGGATGCTTCGAATGGATGCTGCACCCAGACATCTTTCTACTCTTAACACAAGCATGGGGAAAGCCGGAGATAGATCTGTTCGTCTCGCCCCACAATCATCAACTGAAGACATTCTGCTCAAGGACATACCACCCACAAGCATGGAAGGTGGACTCTCTCTCTTTCAGCTGGAAAGCTCTAAAAGTCTATGCCTTCCCACCACTCCCATTAATGTCCAAGGTTTTACTGAAGATCAGAGCAGAACAGCCAAGAGTGATTCTGATAGCTCCAGACTGGCCAAGGCAGCACTGGTACCCACTGTTGAGGAGCATGTCACAAACAAAACCATGGCTTCTCCCCCTATGGCCACTTCTTCTGACGCAGAACAATTTCAAGACCC
The DNA here is from genome assembly GCF_019279795.1 of Protopterus annectens. Lineage (NCBI taxonomy): Eukaryota > Metazoa > Chordata > Ceratodontiformes > Protopteridae > Protopterus > Protopterus annectens. The sequence continues at coordinate 1,351,290,014 of NC_056732.1, forward strand.
TGCATCCCAACTTGAAAACATTGCAGCTAACTGCCTGGAGAATACCATAACCCCTCCTCAGAATAGCTTATCACAGAGAGTAAAGGACATTATTATGGAAGCTCGCCGGCCCTCCACAAGGAAGGCATACTCAGCAAAATGGAAAAGATTTCTCATTTGGAACACAACAAAAGGCTTAGATGTGACAGTGGTGAGCATGGCACATATTCTGGAATACTTAGCAGAATTGTTCCACAATGGCCTGTCCTATTCTTCTATTAAGATACATGCCTCAGCAATTTCAGCAGAATACAATGTTGATCCACCTATTTTCTCGCATCCTGTCCTCGGACAATTTCTGAGAGGAATCAAAAACATCAATCCTCCAAGGAAACCTCCTTTACCTACTTGGGATCTCAACTTTGTGCTGGAGAAACTAACATTTCCTCCCTTTGAACCAGCAGTATCGGCGGATCTACAGTTTCTGTCTTGGAAAACTGCATTCCTTCTGGCCATAACTTCAGCAAGAAGAGTATCTGAGTTACAAGCTTTAATGGCAGTGCAGCCATTTCTTATTTTCCATCAAGACAGAGTTTCATTGAGAACCAATCCTACTTTTATGCCAAAGGCGCTATCTAGGGTATCCTTGAACCAAGCTATTCACTTGCCTACATTCTTCCCAAATCCACAGAATAAAGGGGAAAAACTTCTACACACTCTGGATATACACAGACAATTACGCTACTATTTGGACAGAACTAAAAGTTACAGAAAGTCTGACCAACTGTTTGTAGCATATGCTGCTGGGGTACAAGGAAAAGCAATTTCCAAACATCCAATTTCAAAATGGATAGGAAATTGCATTTGATTTTGTTACTCCTTTCATGGAAAGACGGTTCCTGCAAACATTAGGCCTCATTCCACGAGAGCCACAGACACCACTACAGCCTTCCTAAGAGGGGTGGCTACCAAGGATATTTTAGAAGCTGCAACATGGAGCTCCGTGCATACATTTGCCAAACATTACAATTTACCTTTATACTCCAGATCCAGAGCAGGTTTTGCTACAGCAGTCCTGCAGGGTATCTTAACTACACCATCCTTTTCTTAGTGCCTCCACCCCCAGATTGGCTATGGTATTCTACCCATATGTTATGACTGCAGATGCATCCTTGAAGGACATAGTACAGTTTTGTACCTACCATAAATGTAGATGTCCGATAGGTATGCATCTGCAGTCAGGTTTACCCTCCCTCCTTCCCCTCTGTGGTATTCCTAGGGTGCTTACCCCTCTATTAGCTAGCTGGGGGATCTATTATGGTGTATTTGTTTGTATATATATATATATATATATATATGTATATATTTTTGAAAATGTTTGGAATTTATTGCATTCCTCCAAATTTAGCCTTCCTAGAGGGCACCTGGCATCTGGGGCAAGAAACACTGAGGAAAATGGCTTCGGCTGATGCTTTTATACCCCAGACGCTCTGACGTCGGGGAAAGTCCGACATCAGCCGAGGCCAGACCCATACTTTGGAATCTGGCCGACCGAAGGGCTGCCTGAGGCAGGACAACCCATATGTTATGACTGCAGATGCATACCTATCGGACATCTACATTTATGGTAGGCACAAAACTGTACTTTTCCTGTTCCAGTGGTGTTACAAGTCTTGACTACTGTATTTGATCAGGGCTTTTTGGCTCTTCTGTGGTCAGCCGCCATCTAGCTGCAGTTTTAAACTTTCATTAGGGGGTGAATTCCTAATTCATGGTGTCATTAAAGGTTTGTAAGACCTTTCCAAGATGTCCACTTTTGCTAAGTCTACTCCAGAACTGAGAAAAAATGATGCAAGGGTTCAAGCAACTTTCTTTCCTGTATTCCAAAAGTTCACTCAGTAGAAAGGTAAAAAAAAATCTTAAGTAAAAGTGAACAGGGCAAGCCTAAGTCTGGTTTTAAAGAGTTCAAAGGATACTTCTCAGATTTGTCTATCTTCTTCCACCCTTTCCCCACCAACCTTTCCATCAAACTTCATTTGTCTACTCCTCTGAAGCGCAGTAACAGCAGACTGTTGGGCTTTGGATATCATCAAAAATTGGTGCAGACTTCTGAGGAATTTCTCCTATTCATTTCAGGAATTCCACAGGTCCCTTCAAATCAGCATCTGGTTCTGTCATTCATTTTAGACCTCTTCAATCTGGGAGTACTACAGTCTGTCCATCACCATCTAAAAGGAAAAGGATTTTATTCTAGGCTTTTCCTTTTTCCGAGAGGAAAAAAAAAGACTTGAAGACAAGTTCTGTATTTATCCATCCTGAACATATTTTTAAGAGCTCCAAAATTCAAGATGCTAGTACTCCAAATTAGCATACACAGTGTTCTATCTGCCAGGTGTTTGTTCCTAAGACCCTACATAGTTGCTTGTCCTCTTTGTCCATGTTGTCTTGAGAACCAACAGCTTAAGTTGTTGGCTGATGTTGGTATAGTGGAATCCTCCCATCCAGAGGCCTAGCCATCTTCCAAGAAAGGTCATAAAGTTAGGCACAATCTGGTTGCTGATGTTCTTCATGTTTCACTGTTGCAGTCATTACATTTGGGTAATCTGCTGGCAGGTTGCCCTCAGTCGGCCTGAATTTAAAAGTCTTGGGTCCTGCATCAGTTGTTGTCTCCTCTTCCATGACGTCAGGTCGTCAGGGGTATAAAACAAGCAGCTGACGCCATTTTCTTTAGTCTTTCTTGCCGCGCGGTGCCCGAAGCAGAAGCAATTCGTAGGTGCCAGTCGGCCGACTCCTGAAATTTTCGAGTTTCAGAACCGAAGTCTTCACTAAAACGAAGTACCCCGTTGGGGAAACTTTTTTCTTGCTCCATACCGATGTCAGAAAAAGTTAGTAATTGTATTACTTGTGGGAAGCAAATACCTCATAAGGATTTTCATTTATACTGTATTCCTTGCCTAGGCCCTGATCATAACGTTCCTGGCTGTCGGTTGTGTGTTAGATTTAACCAATGCACTATTAAGCGTCGGTATATTTTTGCCCCAAAATATTATTGGAAGCAGATTTAACTACCCTGAAATGTTGTCTGATAGCAATCCGACTACCGGAGTACACAAAAAAAGCAAGGAAAAGGACAGAGGCAGACCGTCGAGGTCCAAAACCGAAGACGAAGCTTCTCCTAAGCCAGTTGCTGGCTCGCCGGTACTCGGTGAGGCGGCTTTGCAGCCCCTGATACCGGCTACTTTCGAGTCGCAGGCCTCTACCGAGACCCATGTGGAGTCCGGCATGCCGCGAGATTCTCAAAGTATTGTACCCACGGATGTCTTTCCCTCGGATGGGTCCGGAACTGCTGAGCAGGCACCGGCTTCTGAGGGTGTATTCAGGCCTCAACATTTTTATATAAAACCGACGCCGGCTTCAAAATCAAAAACAAAAGTAACTTCTAAAGCTAAAATGCCGCCACATGAGCCACATGCACAGGCCTCTATGCACAAAATACAGATGATCAAAATGGCTGAAGACCTAATTACCTTGATCAGGGGTTCCCAACCCCCTCCTCATAAGAGGCCTAGGCAAGGCACTGATTATGAATCTTCAGATCAGGTTTCTGTTTCTTCTGATTCCTCTTCTGATCAGGAATTATCTATACCTCCCTATGAGGATTCTGATGCAGAGGAATCTGTCCCATTTGCATCACCTCCTGAGGATTATTCATTTGGAGAAACATTGCATACTTTGAGGGAGCATTTTCACTGGGAGAGTTAGGATTTCTCAGAATCAAAAAAGAGGCTCAGGGATTTCCTTCTTTTCCCTCAGCATAGGCCTTTAGCCATACCTCCTGTTTTAGACATTGTGGATGATGTGTTTTCGGAGTCAAGCTTGACTCCAGACTCCTTACGGCTCCCAGCAAACCAGACAGATATTACAGGGTCCCTGACTCACACAAATTCTTATTTAGAAACCCTGCTGCTGACCCTGAAACTATTTCGCAGGGTCCAAAAGGCATTAAGGCCTCAACAGCAAAAAATCCGACCCCCTCTGACAGAGATTCAAGGGCACTGAATAGATGGGGAAAAAAGGTTTATACATCTGCAACCTTGGCAATTAGGGCCTTAAAAGTGCCAGTTTCATATGCTCAAATATCAACATGTTATGGTATTACTGAAAGAGGAAATGTTGTTGATATTTGAATGTGCAGAAAATAAAGAATTGCAAGAATTATTGCATGCAGCAGATCAAGTTGGAAAGCATACTTTGCAATGTGGTTTTGATTCCTTGGAGGCTTCCTAAATGGCCACAGTTACTGGATCTGTGATTAGGAGGCATGCATGGCTATAAGAGCAAAATTTGCCTGATCATGTTAAAGCTAAATTGCTGGATGCACCTTTACAGCATGATACTCTGTTTGGTATTAAGGCAGAAGAGGTTTTAAAGAAAATGGAAGACAAAGCTAAGTCTATGCAAACTGTAAAAGACTTCTTACAAGTACAGCCACCATGATTCAATAGACACTGGCCTACAAAAATTGGTCCATTCCGGTGTCCGACAGAGCACAACGGGGCAAATCCAGGCACCCTAAAGGTTCTAGATACCAGTCACAAGATTCTTACAGGTCAAAGCAATGGGGTGCTTCTACCTCCAAATCTGGAGGAAATAAAGTGCAACCCTACAGTAAACAGTCTCAATGACTTCCCTCTGCCATCACCAAGCACTTATCTTTTGGCACAGCACCCTTAGGTGGAACATTAGCACTTTTTGCATAAAATTGGCAGTTAATAACCAAGGACAAGTGGGTGCTAAACATATTTTCTCAGGGATACAGATTCCACTTCCATACTCTGCCAATGGTTGGCCAGATCTGCCAAAAAATCAATAGGCAGAGGCACAGAAACAAGTTACATCCGTCATGGATAATGGGGGCTATTCAGCCAGTACCAGAACAGGAAAAAGGACAAGATTTTTATTTAAGACTGTTCTTGGTACCCAGAAAAGACAAGGCCTGGCATCCAATACTGGACTTATCAATTTTGAACACATACCTGGACATTCCAAAATTCAAAATGCTAACTTTGCAACAGCTTCTGCCCATGCTGGGCAAGAACACTTGGCTGGTGACATTAGACCTAAAAGAGGCATACCTGCATATCCCAATAAAGGAATCGTGCAGAAGATACCTCCGTTTCAAGGCTGGCTCTATGCATTACCAATTCTCTGCACTGCCCTTTGGCTTATCTACTGCGCCCAGGGTCTTTACAAAGTACCTGGTACCAGTAATTGCATTTTGCAGACAAAAAAAGTATACAAATTTAATCCTTATTTGGACGACTGTCTCATTCAAGCAGAGAACAAGGACATTCTTCTTCAGCACCTGGCATTTGTGAAAAGGCTTTTAACATGCCTAGGGTACACAATAAACGAAAAGAAATCACAACTGGTACCCTCTCAAAAGATAACATTCCTGAGTGCAAGCTTGAATACAACTGCTCAGATGGCTTTCCTCACGCCAAACAAACAAAGGCAACTGACTACTTACTTCAAACTGATGGCAACAAAAACCCAGTTAACTGGAAGACAAATTCTGCAGGCTTTGGGGTTCATGGCATCCTACTGATTCCATATGCAAGACTGCATATGAGAAAACTACAATGGTACCTAAAAAGTTTATGGAGTCAACATTGTCACAGTCTGGAAATAATGATTCCTCTCATTCCCTGCCTACAACAGGAGTTTCTATGGTGGGCAAAGGCATGTCACCAGAACATGGGATGGGCTTTCACTCTGCCCCCTTCCAGCCAAACCTTGACAACAGACTCATCAGATTATGCATGGGGGGCCCACCTGGCGGGAAGATACATTCAGGGCATATGGACCTCAAAACAAATGCACCTGCATATCAACCAAAAAGAGATGTTAGCTGTTCAAAATGCCCTGACAGCCTTCAAGGATTTACGTCATCCAGGACAACTACTGATATAGACGGACAACACCACGGTGATGTGGTATATAAACAAGCAGTGGGGCACGCACTCATACCCACTTTGCATACTAGCCATGGCACTGTGGGACATAGCCTTGACTTACCAAGTACATTTTCAAGCTCAGTCCTGCCAGGAAAGCAAAGTACTCTGGCAGACGATTTAAGCCATAGCTCTCAACCATCTCTAAAATGAGGAACACTAGCCCTCATAATGTGGAACAAATGGGAAAAATGTGGAACACATACTAGTGGCTTACTAACAACTTCAACTAGGAAGGTCATAGGATGGTTAAAATATGCTGGTTTTACTTATAAATAAGATATTTTAATGAATTAATATGATTCATTTCTATTTACAATGGATTTCATTAAAAAAGTCCTAACACTGAATGTGTGACAGTGTCTTTCAATGTGGAACTTTTGAGGAACTTCAAGGAACATGAACATTTTAAGACCCTAAATGAGGTACTTTCCTCGTAATGAGGTACACTTGGGGGGTATGATTTAAGCAGAAACCTTATGGACCCTCACGAGTGGAAAATAGATCCACAAGTCTTCAGCATGATAATAAAGAAATAGGGGAGACCGGATATAGACCTGTTTGCCTGTCCTCTGAATTATTAACTGAAAAAATTCTGCACAAGGACTTATCACGGACAAGCATGGAAAGTGGACGCCCTATCCTTCAGTTGGAAAAACCTATCTGTTTACACCTTTCCTCCCCTCCCTCTTCTTCCCAAGGTTCTATTAAAAGTCAAACGAGAAACCAAAGATAATATTAATTGCCCCGGACTGGCCTCGCCAATACTAGTACCCAATCCTAAGGAACATGGCTCAATTCCCAGCTTGGTACTTACCTCAAATACCTCACTTACTGTCCCAGCAAAACAGTTGAATCCTGCACAATCCGCTCCAAACACTGTACCTGGCAGCATGGCTGATCATGTAGTTATTCAAACAACACCTCTCAATAAAGCTGTGATGGATGTCATTTTGGAAGCCAGAAGGCCTAGTACTAGAAAATCTTATGCCGATAAATGGAAGAGATTCTGTGCTTGGAACTAAGCACAAGGAACTGATACAGCAGAGCCAAATATTCCTCAGATTTTACAATACTTGACTGATATGCTTGACAAAGGCCTATCTTTTTCATCAATAAAACTCCATGCCTCCGCCATCACGGCTCATTACAACACAGAGCCACCACTCTTTTCTCATCCTTTACTAAAACAGTATCTTAGAGGGGCCAAAAATTTAAGGCCTCCCAGAAGATCACCAGTTCCTGCATGGGACCTCAATTATGTGTTGGAAAATCTCACCCTGCCTCCATTTGAACCATCTGCTAATGCAGATCTAAAGTTTTTATCATGGAAAACAGCTATGCCCCTGGCAATTACTTCGGCAAGAAGAGTCTCAGAGCTGCAGGCCCTCATGGCTGTGGAGCCTTTTATTATTTTTTACCCAGACAGGGTGTCCCTTAAGACCAATCCCTCATTTATGCCTAAGGTGGTTTCCAGTGTGGCTCTTAACCAAACTATTCATCTCCCAACTTTTTATCCAAATCCGCAGAACAAGGGGGAGAGGATTCTGCATTCCTTGGACGTGCACAGACAGCTAAGATTCTACTTGAGCAGGACTAAAGCTCTAAGAAAAACTGAGCAGTTACTAGTGACATATGCTGCAGGATCAGAAGGAAAGACTAGTTCAAAGCAGACCATCTCAAAGTGTATAAGACACTGCGTTTGTTTCTGCTACTTACACCATGGCAAACCTGTGCTCAAGGGCATTAGGTCTCATTCCACCAGGGCTGCAGCTACATCAGCAGCCTTTCTCAGAGGGAGTACCAACCAAAGACATTCTAGAGGCTGCTACTTGGAGTTCTGTTCACACTTTTACAAAGCATTATCATTTGCCCCTCTACTGTAAGTCCAGGGCGGGCTTTGCCACTGCAGTTCTGCAGTGCCTTATAGCCGCCCCTAATGCTGTTTAGCTCCAGCCTCCCATCCATAGCTTTGGGATTCTACTCAAATGTAATGACTGCAACAGTGAAACACGAAGAACATAGTATAGCTGTGTACACTTACCATAAATGTAGATGTTCGAGTGTATTCACTGTTGCAGTCCAGGTTACCCGCCCGCCATCCCCCATTTATTCTGGAGTTTCTTTTTCCTTCACTATCTTCTACAACCTATGTGGTGTATGTGCTTGTAGATGAAGGTAAAGTTTGTATTGTTGCATGTATATATAGTTTATATATATATATATATATATATATATATGTGTATATATCTCTATATATATTTATATATTTACTACCCTTTTGGGGGGCACCTGACATTGGGGGCAAGAAAAACTAAAGAAAATGGCGTCGGCTGCTTGTTTTATACCCCTGACAACCTGAAGTCATGGAAGAGGAGACAGCAACTGACGCAGGACCCAAGACTTTGGAATTCAGGCCAACTGAGGGCAACCTGCCAGCAGATTACCCAAATGTAATGACTGCAACAGTGAATACACTCGAACATCTCCATTTATGGTAAGTGTACACAACTGTACTTTCATCCTCACCTGTTTGTTTCTCTAGAGGCTACTGAATGCCCTGAAAACTGTCTGGTGCTTGCTTCTGATTTCTCTGCCTCAACTCCTTTAGAGGCTGGCATGGATCCGAACTCTCACACATCCTCTTGAGACTTTTCCAACATCTACAACTGACGTTGAGTTGAAGAGGAACCTCTGCTGATGATATCCGCGGGGATTCCTCAGATTCTAGTGAGTGAGGAAATTCCTACCACCACTTCTGAGTCGCATGAGGGGTCTGACCCTTTGAGGGTTTTTCGGGCATGAATCCTGCAGAAAATGAAATAGAAGACTAAACATATTTCCCCTGTTAAGGATCCCCAACATGAATGGCAGGATTTCACTCAGGGTTTGTTTGATGCTTTACTAGCCTTGAAGCCTCCTCAAGGGGCGTATGTACCTGCCCCCCAGTCTTCCACTCCTTTTAAGACCCCTATTGAATTGGATTCCTCCGATGAGGATTTGGACTCTGGGAAAGAATTCCAGGGGTACACTTCCCAAGTTCCTACCCCCGGACTACGGTTCAGAGGAAGAGGATTCTTTGATTCCAAATTCCCCCTTGGAAGAGTTCTCCTTTGGAGATACTAATGCCTGAATGATGGACTATTTTAAGTGGGACTGATACCAGGTCACTGACATTGAAAAGAAGTATTATGAGCTCCTACAATTGGAGTGTCCCAAGTCATCAGCTGTCCCTCCTGTTCTGACTGCCCTTTTGTATACTTTTTCTGCTACCTCTATTGCTCCTGACTCTCAGCCTTCTGTGCCAAAGAAGCCTTATAGGTTCTACAAGATGCCTGAGGACTGCATATTTCTTTATAAGTGCCCTTTTGGTGATCCTTTAGTGGTATCAGGTTCTTCTGACAAACTTTCTAAGTTGTTGCCATCCACTAAGGTCCTCCCTTCTGATAAGGATAGTCAAGCTATGGAACAGTTGGGCATGAAAGTTTATACTGCTGCCACCTTGTCCTTTAGGGCCAGTAACTACCAGACTCGTATAACCAGGTATGTTTTGGCACTTCTTTTTCATGTTTGTTAAGTGGTTTCTGACCTCCCTGATACTGAAGGAAGGCTTCTGCCCTTTCCTTGTTAGGGTCCACTTATCAAGTTGCCCATCAGTCAGTAAAATAATACAGCTGATGCCTCTTCTAGCGCTGCTGCCTTTGGTTCGTTAATGAGGTGTTATTCCTGGCTATGTTTTCAGGCTTTGCCTGATGATGTCAAGGCCAAGCTTTTGGATGCTCCTCTGGATAACAAAAGTTTTTTGGTCCTGCTGCTGCTGCTGACTTATATAAGTTTGTCAGGGATAAGTGTAAGGCTTTGCAGGAACTTAAGCATTTTTTGTTTCCTCTACTCCCAAGTTTCAGAGGAACTATCCTTCCAAGTCTGCCTTTGCTCATAGACAGATTCGCCCCCTCCATCCTAAGAATAAGAAAAGTTCTAGATGTGTTCCTGCTGTTAAGTCTACTCAGACTCCTTACTCCCCAGAAACCTTTTCAGGATAAGCCTGGTGCTGTTTGACGTTTGGCTTTCCTTCGGCTTGGCCAGATCCCGTTGTCTCTTCTGTATTGGCATTGGATCACCTCAGATTCTTGGACTCTCTTGATTATCCGTCATGGACATTTCATGGTTTGGAATCCCTTTTCAGGCATTCCTCAACCTCCATGAGAAAAGCATCCTCATTTTATATAGGTTCTGCAATGTCTTTTGGATCAGGGCACCATTCTGCCTATTCCTCTACCCAGGTGAGGAAGGAGTTTTACTATAGGATGCTTTTGTTTCCCTGGAAGGAGAATACATGGAGGCCAGTTCTGGATCTTTCCCAGCTGAACACCTTTCCTCGAGATCTCTTCTTTTCAGATGTTGTCCCTTCAGACATTGTTTCCTCTTCTGCTTCCCAGGCCTTGCTGGTGTCTCTGGCTCTCAAGGGTGCATACCTTCATAGCCCCATTCATCCTCTTTTCAGGAAATGTTTACATTTCTTTGTATCTTTCTTCATAGGTTGGTACTAGGCTATCGGCCCTAGGGCCTATACAAGCCTAGCCGTAACAATTACTGGCTATTTCTTACCACACTATTTACTTCCCTGGACCCCTGTCTAGCAGGGCGACTGCCGTGATCCCTGGGGTGAATTTCCTTTCTCTCATCCAATCATCAAGGTTCCTTTTGAAGAGGGCCAAAGAAGCACTCTGCTTGACATGTATGGGCAGTCTGTTCCAGAGTCTGGGGAATCTCTGGGTCAGGAACCTATCCCTTCAGCATGTTTTGTTTATTGTGATGACAAGATTTAGATCGCTGGAGCGTGTGGCTCTGAGGGATTGGGATTTCTTTAAGTGTAGCATGTCCAACAGCTCTGGGTTTGACATGGCCTTGCATGTTAAGCAGAGATCGCCTCTGAGTAGACAATATGCGATTGAGTATAGCTGGAGTTTTTTTTAAAGGGGTCAGCATAGGGCATCTGCTTTAGGCCTGTGATTCTTTTAGTGAGGTATTTCTGCGGCCTTTCCAGTTGTTGCAGATGTCTTGAGAGGTACTTACCAAATGGGGCGTTGTATTCTATAATGGGTCTAATGAGGGATTAGACCCATTGTCCAATGGGGCAATGACCTCCTTTTTTCTGGATGAAAAGCCCTTGGTGATGAGGTGTGCCACATAGAAGGATTTCCTGACTGTTGTGAGAATGTGGTTATTGAAGGTGAGACCACTGTCCACCTGTGTCCCTAAGTCTCTTATCACACTTGTTTACTGTACTGCCACCTACGTGATAATTTACGAGTACATGTTTTTTCCCAAAGGGGATAACTATACATTTCTTGGCATTGAGCTTGAGCCCATGGCTGTGGCACCAAGCATCTGTTTCTTTAAGGCCCTTTTGTAGAGTATCCACATCATTTGGGGATTCAGTAATGGCTCCCAGTTTGCAGTCATCTGCTAACTTTGTTAGCCAGAGTCGTTTAGTGTTGGCCTGTACTTCAGAGAAGTAGATGCCAAACGAGAGGTCCCAGGACTGAACCCTGAGGTACTCCACTTGTCACTTGTCTGGTGCTGGATTTGGAGCCAGGTACTTTTGCAGTGTGGGTTCTGTCAGTAAGCCAGTTGGCAACCCATCAAGTGACGTAGGGATTAATGCCCGGCTTAGTAAGTTTATCTATGATTCCAGAGTGGGGGATGGTGTCAAAGGCCTTGGTGAGGTCCAGATAGGCTGTGTGGACTGTTTTACCCTCGTCCATGGCTCTGGAGACTGATTCGAAGAAGTCAGTAAGGTTCAGGAGACAAGATTGGCCCTTCACGAACAAGAATTTTCAGTTCTCTCCTTTGCCCTTTGGCCTTTCTACTGCCCCAAGGGTGTTCCAAATGCCTCGCTCCTGTCATTGCTTTTTGCAGGCTTCGAGGTATACAGATTTTTTCCTATCTGGATGATCTGCTTATTCAAGCTCCTTCTCCCAGCAGTCTATTGCAGGATCTCCAGTTTACTACTTGTCTGTTGAACAGTCTGGGGTTCACCATAAACTTCAATAAATCAGTTCTGATGCCTTCCAAGGATCATGTTTTCCTCAGATGCAGGCTTTAGACATTTCTCATGCTGGCATCTCTTCCTCTCCACAAGGCTGTGTCTCTGACAACCTTTCTCCAGCCTCCTCCTCTTCTTGTGTTCTTCATCACAGCCAGGGAATTTCTTGGAGTCATGGAATTTATGGCTTCCACCATTTCCATGTTCCGTCTCGCCAGGCTCCATGTGAGAAAATTTCAGTGGTACCTCACATCGATATGGCTTCAACTTTGCCACCCCTTGGAGTTCATTGTTCCTTTTCTTCCTTGTCTCAAGCTCGAGCTTCAGTGGTGGATTCATCAACTCTTTCTCAATCCAGGGCTTTTTTTTCAAGCTCCAGTTCCCATTTGGGAGCCTTTCATGGGTGCCTCAGACAGGGGGTGGGGTTCCTCTTTTGGCCCTCTAAAGGTCCATGGTCTCTGGCCTCCTCATCAGAGGTCAGATGATATCAATATAAAAAAGATGCAAGCTCTTCAAGCTTTTCATTTTCCCTTTCATCCCGGTACTCCTCAAAGTCTTCACTGACAATACCACAGTGATGTATCAAGAAGCAGGGGGGCACGAGGTCCTATCTCCTTTGTAGATGATGTCTTCAGGTGTGGGATCCATTATCAAGCGACTCTAAAGGCAGTTTACATTCCTTCAGAGCACAATCTAGTGTCAGATTCTTTGAGCAGGTCCATAACACAAGCTCAAGAATGGATGCTTCACAGAGATGTGTTCCTGGACATAGTCCATCTGTGGGATATTCCTCAGCTAGATCTCATTGTGTCCCATCGGAACAGACAACTTCCTCTGTTTTGTTCCAGAATCCCAAGTCCTCTGACTTGGAAAGTGTTTGCCCTGTCTTTTCCTTGGAAGGGGATATTTCTGCATGCTTTCCAACCCCTTCCTCTGTTATCACAGATTCTGCACAAGGTCATGCAAGGCCCTCTCAAAATGTTGTTGGTGACTTCCTTTTTGCCCAGATAACATTTGTCACTCTTTTTTTATTATTTGGACAGGAGCAATTGCAAGTTACCTCATCGGGTGCCTCTTCTCATACAAAACAAGAGATCTCTTGTCCATCCTCACCTGTCCACTTTTTAGCTGACACTGTGAGTGATAGGGTTTTGATCCCTTTTAGGCACCTCTTTTCTAAGATGTGTTCTGGGTTCTGCAGGTTCTTCTGGCCAAGAAACCCACTACCAGAAAATCCTATATGTCCAAATGGAAATATTTTTCTGTCTGGTTCCTCTTTCGCCATCAGGATCCCCTCTCAGTGGAGAATGGAGAGATAAGTTAGCAAGCAAAGGAGAGTAATATTGCTGAAATTGAATTTGTCCTCACGTCTTGGTGAGTACCTTCATGAGGTGGACCCTGTTTTTACAAAATCTAACCAAGGCGACACTGATATAGAGACTGTATTTTATATAGCATATACCATGATAAGAAGTAGGTCAGAAATTTAAAAAGATAGCTGGGGCAACAAGACCCAGGATAAAAAAGTGCCCAGTCCTGCTAGGTGCACTGGTGCCGGGAATGGAAAAAATGACTGTGTAAAATCCTCAAAATATGGAAACATTCATACACTGGGGTTAGGCTAGGCCTAGGGGAAGGGTGGCCCCCCCTGTTGTAGAAGGAAGTAGCAGTCCACAAAAACTGATAAGCCAAAGAAGGGCCATAAAGACAATAGAGTGGACTATTGAGCATAAGAAAGAAGTTGTGTATTGTTACCATTATGCCAAAAGCCCAGAATTTCCATACACAAGATATGCAAAAAGATTGAGAGAGAAATTAGAGTAAAGAAAAGTACTTCTGAAAGAAAAATACTTCCACAAGAAAAACTGTCAGAAGCTTCAAATAAAAAAAATTGTGTTCACTAATCCAACATAAAACCTAAAGATTTTTGAAAAGTATAAATAAAAAATATGGACATGGGAAAGGAGAGATTTGATATGGTGCAATATGTATGCAAAGTCAAAAGCCAAATTAATCAAAACAAAAAGGCAGCCCCAAAGATATTCAAAAAGGAGTACCAGCAAATCTTCCAGATATGGGAAATTTCACTATAAAAATATCATAAAGAGGGAGTGTAGAAAAGAAGATTAGTAAAGTAAAAAAAAAAAATTTGAAGTTATGGAATGCCTGTGATGTGAAGGATTTGATGTAGAAGGTCTAACACAGGTTACCTCACAGCATAATGGAACGAGTCCCCAAAGTAAAGAGCAACAGGGAAGATCAGGAGACATCTGAAGAAGAAATATGAACTTGGGAAAGAAAGAGATTTAATATGGTGTAATATTTATGCAAAGACGAAAGCAAAACTAATCAATACAAAAAGAACAGCAATAAAGATATTTGAAGAGAAATACAAGCAAAGGAATCCGGACGTGGAAAACTTTACAATACAAAAAATAAGAAGACAAAGAGGAATAGTAGAAAAGATGATTAGTAATGGAGAAGTTAAAGAAATAGAAAATGAGGTTATGCAGTACCTGCAAAGTGAAGGATTCAGTGTAGAAAATCCAACTCCGAAAAAGCCACAGCAGGATAGGGCAGTAGACATCCAAATTGAGGAGAAGCCAGTGGAGCGGAAAGCAACTGGTCGGTTGTCATATGAAGATATTTTGGAGCCTCCCACAGGAAACTAGTATAAATGTTCACTTGAAGCTGGACAGCAAGGGAAGGAACAGGAAACTGTGGCAGCTCTGATGCAGTCAATGTTGAGAAGTGATAGGCCAGTGAGTTTGCATGTGACAGAGCAACGGATGACACAGGATAAAATTAAAGGGAATGTGCCACAGGAAGATGCTGTAGAACCTTCTATAGAATGTCCGCAGGAAATGCAGAAGAAAATGAGCTAAGAGAAGAGTTGCTTAAGTTAACAGAAATAGACACGTTAAGATCAGTGAAAGAAACTGACTGCAGAAGGTCAGTAAAACCCAAAAAAGCCAGAAAATGTAGTAGTTAGGACTGTGCATAGAGATCCATGGGATATAACAGAAGTAAACAGGATATATTACTGTGCAGCTAAATTAATAACAGATAAAATTCTACCACAAGAACACAGGATAGTAAGGGAAAGGAAGGGGAGAAATTGAATGTCGGGCAGCACGATGTCAGGGCATTTCTATGAGCTAGGCTTGTAAAGGCTCCAGGGCCATTAGCCTAGCACAGACCTATGAATACCATCATGGTAGTATCAAATAGAGAAAATTATAAAGCAGATAAAACAAGAAGTGTCACTATTAGAAGAGTATAGCAGAAGGAACAGATCAAAATACTCAAAGACAGACGTGATAAAAGCAATGTGAAGTATTATAAAGGATCAGGATTTGTCATGCACTATCACAAATAAACTAAAAATAAATCAGCACAGGCAGAAAAACTTAGCAATTTATTGATGACCCAAAAAGTTTTATAGAGAATTGGGAAAACAAGGTAAAAAGAATTAAAAGATCACCAAAAAAAGATGAAATAGATACATTTTGGAGAAGTATTTATGAAGATCCTGTGGAACATAACAAAGATGCTAAATGGATAGAAGAAGTAAAAGAATAAGAAGTTCAAAGGTACAGGATATGAAATGGGATGAAGTAACAGCCAGAGAGATTGAGACAATGTTAAGAAAACTCCCAGGCCCAGATGCAGTGCCCAAGTTCTACTTAAAAGGGTTAACATCTTTGCAAGAAGATTTAGCCATGAGTAAGAACTATTTATATGCGCACCCCAAACAGACACCAAGCTGACTAACAACAGGAAAAAACAATGCTCCTACTTAAGAGTAAACCTGCAAGCTACCCTAAAAGTTATAGATCACGTATAAACAATATACACTGGAATCGATGCCAACAGAGTTTATAGTCAGAAGATAACTCGATTATGGCAGTAGAACAAAGGGGCAATAAAAGAAAGTCATATGGAGCAAAGGATCATTTGTTGTTAAAGTCATAGCGGAGAACTGTATAAAGGGGAAGAATCTAAGTATGGCATGCCTTGACTACAAAAAAGCATTTGACCAGTATACCACATTCATGGATAAAAGAGTGCTTAAAAATGTATTTGATATACCCTTCACTGATAAAGTACATTGCAGCGACCATGAAACAGTGGCAAACCACTTTGCAGTTAAGCCATGATAAAGGGCAAATTATTATCCCAGGGATAAAAATCCAAACGGGGATAGTCCTGGGTGACTCTCTGTCACCATTGCTCTTAACAGATTAGGTCATGGCTATAATTTGGCTCCAAGAAAGCAACAAAGTGTAAAGACTTATCTTCGTTTTGTTGATGATTTAAAACTGTATAGCTCATCAGATGAGGAACTGGAAGCACAACTGCGAGTAGTCAAAACGTTTTCAGATGATATAAGAATGTCATTTTGTCTTGATAAATGTGCAAAAGCAACCTTTAAAGCAGGAAAGCTGCAGCACCAAGAACACATCAGTTTGGGACAAGAATGTGATATAAAAGAACTTGAATAAGAGGGAGTGTATAAATATTTGGGAAATGATGGATAAACAACAAAACATGAACAAATGTGAATAAAACTTAGGAGTATTTTAGAAGACTTAAATGCATCTTGAAAACAGCGTTGACGTGTGGGAACAAAATTCAAGCTATAAACCAATTTGTTCCTTCTGTCCTAACTTACAGATTTGGAGTGATTGACTGGCCCCAAAAGTCGTTGGACAGATTAGGCAGGAAAACGAGAAGGAGTTTTCATGCTTATCAAATGATTTATAAAAATCAGTGCATACCAAGATTATATATTCCCATTCCGAATGGAGATATGAGCTTTCTTAGTCCCAAACGTAGTGAAAGTTTTGAAACACAGGGATAGTAAATCTAAGATGACTTCCCTTAGTCTAGCAGAAGCATATCGGTGTCAAGCGGGAATGGAAATCAAACCAGAAGTAGATAAAAATCAGACAACAACTGAATGTACCAAAAAACAAGAGAGCGAATATAAGGATAAGGATCAGATGAGAAGACAAGAAATGTAGAAAATGCCTAAATATAGCTGCAAGTATAGAAAACTCCCGGAAGAACCTCATGTTGATCATGATCGAACACAGGAATGGTGTAGGAGAGGCGAATTCAAACCAAAAGATGAAAGGTTAATAATGGTCAACCAGACAGTAGGCTACATACACGGTTTGCAAAGTTCATTGAACATGTGGAAGAAGCAGACAAATGTAGGTTTTGTAAAATAGAATTGGAAACCGTTGCCCACCTTGTTGCTGATTACGATATACTAATGGCAGAAGGACTATATACTGAAAGGCATAATAATGTGGCAAGACTGTTGCATTGGGGATTGTGCAAACATTATAATACTGAAGTAGCTGAAAAACACTGGAAACATGATCCACAAAGCATCATAGAAAATGAAGCCTACATCATATGGGTTCACCCATTACCAACAGTTCAAAAGACAGATGCAAGAAAAACAGATATAGTGATCCATGAAAAGAAGGCAAACTTAACATTGATCATTGAAATTGCTACACCCAGTGACTACAGTGTCTTGCATACAGAGAGACACAAAGTCATAAAATATCAGGATTTGCAGGCAGAAATGAGAGCAATGTGGAATAAAGATACCCAGACAGTTCCAATAGTGGTAGGAACAACGGGTCTTATAAAAAAGAATCTACAATCATATTTAGATATGTTACCAATACATGTAACTCCATATGAATTGCAGGAGGAGTCATTACTGGGCACATTGCAGGTGCTGCGAGGAGCACTTCTGGCTGACATCAAAGATTGAAACTATACTAATTTCATGAACTTTAGTCATACTTTGACTTGGGAATGGGGTCCATTCCGGTCATGGTACTAGAAACCTAAAAGATTTGAAGAAATTAAAAATGAAGGATGTTCTTAGTGTTTCACTGTTGCAGTCATCCCCTGTGGGGTTATACCTGCTGTGGTAGCCCTTGGCCGACCCGAATACCAGAGTCAGTGTTTTTCTGCATCAGCTGCTGTTGCTTGCTGTTTGATGTCAGGTCGTCAGTGCTATAAAGGAAGGCAGCCATTGCCATTACATCAGTCTTTCTTGCTGTAGAGCCTGTAGCAGAAGCAGTTCGCAAGTGTGCCGGTCAGTCGCTACCAGAATTTGAATTACAGCTGAAAAGATCTAAAGCTAAGTACCCCATTGAGGATCCTTTTTTCTTGCACTAACTGATGTCCGAAAAAGTTAACAATTGTCTTGCATGTGGAAAGCAAATAACACGCAAAGACTTCCATTCATACTGCATCACTTGTTTAGGCCCAGACCACGATGCCCCCTCATTGCCGGTACTTTGCCCTCTTTAACGTGAGAACCATTAGTCGTAGAGCTCTTATTATAGCCAGGTATTATTCGCACCAAGACTTCTATTCATACTGCGCCACTTGTTTAGGCCCAGACCACGACGTCCCCTGTTGCCGGATGTTCTTCGTGTTTCACTGTTGCAGTCATTACATTTGGGTAATCTGCTGGCAGGTTGCCCTCAGTCGGCCTCATTAACAAAGTCTTGGGTCCTGCGTCGGTTCCTGTCCGTTCTTCCATGACGTCAGGTTGTCAGGGGTATAAAACATGCAGCCGATGCCATTTTCATCTGTCTTTCTTGCCGTGCGGTGCCCGAAGCAGAAGCAGTTCGCAAGTGCCGGTCAGCCGACTCCTGAAATTTTCGTTTTCGAGTTTCAGAACCAGAGTCTTCAACCTAAAGCTAAGTACCCCGTTGGGGAAACTATTTCTTGATCCTTACCGATGTCAGTAAAAGTTAATAATTGTATCACTTGTGGGAAGCAAATACCTCATGAGGATTTTTATTTGTACTGTATTCCTTGCCTAGGCCCTGACAACAACGTGCCTTGCTGTCGGTTTTATGCTAAATTTAATCAGTGCACTGTTAAGTGTCTGTATATTTTTGCATCAAAATATTTTGGCTCAAGATTTAACTATCCAGAAATGTCGTCTGTTAGCAATCCGACTACCGGAATACACAAAAAACGCAAAGAAAAAGACAGAGACAGACCGTCACGGTCCAAAACCGACGAAGCTTCTCCTAAGCCAGTCGCCAGTTCGCCAGTACTCAGTGAGGCGCTTTCGCAGCACCTAATACCCGCAACTTTTGATTCGCAGGCCTCTACTGAGACTCATTCGGAGTCTGGTATGCCGCGAGACACTTTAAGTATTGAACCCAGGGATGTCTCTTCCTTAGATGGGTCCAGAGCCGCTGAGCAGGCACCGGCTTCTGAGGGTGTTTTTAGGCCTAAAGATTTGTATATTAAACCGACGCCATCTTCAAAACCTAGGCCAAAATCAACTTCTGTGTCTAAAAAACCGACGCTTGGGCCACGTGCACAGGCCCCTATGCCGAAAAAACAAATGATCAAAATAGCTGAGGATTTAATTACCTTGATCAGGGGTTCCCATCCCCCTCCTGCTAAGAGGCCTAGGCAAGGCACTGACTATGAATCATCAGATCAGGTTTCTATTTCTTCTGATTCCTCTTCTGATCAGGAATTATCTATTCCACCTTATGAGGACTCTGATGCAGAAGATTCCATCCCTTCTACTTCTCCTCCTGAGGATTTTTCTTTTGGAGAAACTTTGCATACCTTAAGGGAACACTTTTTCACTGGGAGAGTCAGGATTTCTCAGAATCTAAAAGAGGCTTAGGGATTTCCTCCTTCTTCCCCAGCATAGGCCTTTGGCTATACCTCCTGTTCTAGACATTGTTGATGTTTTCTCAGAATCCAGCATGGCTCCTGATTCCCTGCCTGTGGCTCCTAGTAGGTCCCAAGGCGTTAAGGCTTCTACTGCTAAAAATCCTACACCTTCTGATAGAGACTCCAGGGTGCTGGATAGATGGGGTAAGAAGGTTTACACATCTGCAACCTTGGCAATCAGGGCTTTAAACTGTCAATTTCATATGCTTAAATAGCAGCATGTAATGGGCTTAAACAGAAAATGATGTTGATTTCTGACTGTGTGGAAAATAGAGTTGCAGGATTTATTGCATTCAGCTGAACAAGTTCAAAAGCATCCTTGGAGGCCTCTTGCAGGGCCGCTGTAACTGGATGTGTGATAAGAAGACATCCTTGGCTCAAGGAGCAGAATCTTCCTGATCATGTTAAATTGTTGGATGCTCCTTTACAACAGGACAGTCTATTTGGTAATAAGGCAGAAGAAGTTTTGAAAAAGATGGAAGATAAAGCTAAATCTATGCAAACTGTAAAAGATTTCCTACAAGTGCAGCCACCCAGGTTCAGTAGGCACTGGCCTACTAAGAAATGGTCCTTTCCAGTACCCACCAGAGCCACTCAGGTCAAACCCAGACACTCTAAAGGCTCCAGGTTTCAGTCACAAGGAACTTGTAGAACAAAACAATGGGGTGCCTCCACATCTGGTCCCACTTTCTGAAAGTTAAGAAAGTTCAGTTACAGATTTGCTGTTCTGAACTGTTTGGAAGTTTCTAGAAGGCCAGTGCTTGCTTGGGCTAAAGGGAAGTCTCTGTGTTCACCAGTGGGAGTGGTTAACACTGAACAGCCTGCCTGTCCCTGGAGGAATGGTTACTACCTAGAAGCTGTAGTTTTATTGGCCATTTTGGGTCAATTCTAAACTCCTTGATCTCTCTCTTAAAACCAGGCTGCCTCGTGGTTTTGGCGTCTTTTCAGGCTTGCTAGTTGTTGCTGAAGCACCTACCAAGAGGAGAAAACACTGAGAGAAGAAAAGGAGCCAATTTTGTGATTTTAAGTATTTTCTTCTGATTTTTTGTTAAGTTTTACTGCTTTGCCGCCTACTTTTTGGCATTTTCCGGCTTGCTAAACTTTATATCTGTAACAATAACAGTACTTGGAACACATCTAGAGCCTGTTTACTGCATTTCCTGTGTTGCACTTAATTTAAAATCGTTTTTTTCTCTAAAAACTGCATTTTACCTGATTTTGGCCTAGCACTCAAGTGTGGGGTCATTTATTGACTCACCCGGAGTATCTAAGTGCCCTTGGAATAAAGCCTAAGATTCTGTTCAAACCTACCATACTCACTTTATCTACTCCTGGTTGTGTCCTATCAGACTCAATAGATCAGCAATATCCACCTACCTATAACCGCCTGGGTATTCACCTCACCTGGAGTATCTAAGTGCCCTTGGAATAAAGCCTAAGATTCTGTTCAAACCTACCATACTCACTTTATCTACTCCTGGCTGTGTCCTATCAGACTCAGTAGATCAGCAATATCCACCTACCTATAACCGCCTGGGTATTCACCTCACCTGGAGTATCTAAGTGCCCTTGGAATAAAGCCTAAGATTCTGTTCAGACCTACATACTCACTTTATCTACTCCTGGCTGTGTCCTATCAGACTCAATAGCTCAGCAATATCCACCTACCTATAACCGCCTGGGTATTCACCTCACCTGGAGTATCTAAGTGCCCTTGGAATAAAGCCTAAGATTCTGTTCAAACCTACCATACTCACGTTATCTACCCCTGGCTGTGTCCTATCAGACTCAAGAGATCAGCAATATCCACCTACCTATAACCGCCTGGGTATTTACCTCACCTGGAGTATCTAAGTGCCCTTGGAATAAAGCCTAAGATTCTGTTCAGACCTACCATACTCACTTTATCTACTCCTGGCTGTGTCCTACCAGACTCAATAGATCAGCAATATCCACCTACCTATAACCGCCTGGGTATTCACCTCATCTGGAGTATCTAAGTGCCCTTGGAATAAAGCCTAAGATTCTGTTCAAACCTACCATACTCACTTTATCTACTCCTGGCTGTGTCCTATCAGACTCAGTAGATCAGCAATATCCACCTACCTATAACTGCCTGGGTATTTACCTCACCTGGAGTATCTAAGTGCCCTTGGAATAAAGCCTAAGATTGTATGTCACTAAGTAAATTGTATTTTTCATTCCTAACCTTTATGTATATACTTGTCCACTACACATCCTAGGTGTAGCAGTTTACCTGCCAAATCTGCCAGCAGCCATATCCCTCCCTGTCTACTACAGTTGCTCTCCCTGCCTGTCTCAAAGACATTGTACCACCTCTATTCTCCAACGAGGCTAATCCTCTTTCCTTCTCCATTACTTTTTCTTTTATTGGTATCCACTACTATATTATCCTTGCTTGGTACTTTCAGACTTCGACCACTAGATGGCAGTCTTTACCCTCCTCTAATTCTCCTTTCTGCCACCCTCCCCACCTCATACTCTACACCTACGTGCTTGTTGCACTTGTCTCCTTTCTTTTTTTTTTCCCATCCCTAGTCCTTTTTAATCTTACACCCTACTCTCCACAGTCCTTATAAACCCTCTATCAAACCCTCCTCTCCGCCTGCTCTATTACCCACTCTGGCCTCCCTTCTCTCTGTTTTATAATTCCCCATTCCTCACGCACACATTTGCCTTCTACTTACTAATTTTTTTTTTACCTTCTACCTTATTGATTGTTTTTTCTCGCTGCCTTTTCCTTTCTTTGCTGTGCCCCGTTCTGTTCGCCCTTCGGGCTCACTCCGCTCCCCCACCCACCCCCAGTAGCCCTACACTTATACTTCCGAGACTCCTCCCCCTATCTTTCTCAACCTACCACTAACCTAATCATCACTAAGGCACTCCCAACTCAATCTGCCCTAATTAGCCTTAATTTACTTCTCACATACCACCACTCCCATACCTACCCTGTCCATCCTCTAAACGAACTTTTGTCAGGATCTGCTTCCTACACATCATCTTCTAATTAGTCTTACTGACAACTTTAATCCAGCCCTATCTTGTCTCACAGACACTTTCATTTTTTCCAGCTCTCCTCACTTTCAAAATAATCACAACTTACACTTTACACACTACCATGGCCCCAACACACAACACTATTTTTGTCCCCACACTACTCTTAACTACAGATGTTAAGTTGTCAATCTCGCCTTCATTCTTGCTGGATGGGTTCGGAGCTGATCCTCGGCTCCGACACGGCCACTCTAAAAGCTCGAGAGCTAGTTTCACCGGCTCGAGGCTCCCCTATATCCCACAATGCTAGGCGGTAACTCCTCAGATCTCATTTGCCGCTACGCGATCGAGGTGCTTTTTTCAACCGGCTCAGGTTAGTTGAATCTTTTGACCATTTAGTCAGTCAGACCCCCCTTTTAAGTTAGCTCTTTTTATAACTTTTAAATAGTTAAATACTTTAATCCCCTTTTAGTTAATTTTTCACTAGTTACCTATCCTAAATTATCGAACCTTTCCCTTGGGCTTTAGGCCCACTCCCTCCCTCCCTTGGTAGTTGGAGTGTCTGTGTTTTGTAGGGAATTTTGTTTAAAAACTTTATAAGTTAAAATTTATAATTTTTAATTTCAGAAGTGTAATCGGTGTGTGTGTGTGTGTGTGTGTGTGTGTGTGTGTGTGTGTGTGTGTGTGTGTGTGTGTGTGTGTGTGTGTGTGTGTGTGTGTTTGGGATTACACTTTTACTTCTCTTTGGACATGTCCAAAGAATCAAAGGTCTCAGGCTTCAAGAAGTGTGACTCGTGCTGTCAGAAGATGTCTCTGACAGACGGTCACACTTGTGTTTACTGCCTGGGACCTTTGCACCTGCAGGACTCATGTGCTGTTTGCCATGGCTTCAGCCCTAGAATCCTGCAGGAGCGAAAAAATAAATTAATTCTAAGAGGCTTATTAAAGCCTGAGGGTCCCTTGACTCAGTCATCGGGGAGACCCTCTAAGTCCTCCAGACCTTTGGCTCCAGCCTCTGAGCCGACCTCTGGGGGCTCTAAGTCCATTCGAACATCGGCTCCGGCCGGAGCCGATGAATCTCAAATTCATGTACCTACGGTGTCCTCGGCTCCGGCCGGAGCCGAGGAAGACATAATTGAGTTGGCTCCGATCAAGTTGTCGGAGCCGACAACTAAGAAAAGGTCCCGTTCTCCATCTATCGGCTCCGTTCATTCGGCTCCAGCATCACCTTTGCTGTCTGAACGGAGCCATAGATCCCACTCTTCTAGGTCTTCCATATTATCGGACCATGACCTTCGGAGAGTAGTGAGTCGACTTCTTAAGTCCGAGGCACTAGCCCAGATGCTTCAAAGTCCGACTCAACAGTCGAAGACTATACCCACCACTCAAAATATTCCTCCTCTGACTCTCTTGAGTTCGGAGCCGGGGCGGTTCGGACCCGAGACTGTGGTGGCGTCAGAACCGATACCTTTGTCTTCGGTTCCATCGTCGGCTCCGATATCTTCCTTGGAAGAATCTCGGCGCCGGACTTCCCTCGTCTGCTCCGAGGGGGCGAGTGGCATCAGACCCTTGTCAGACCCCGCTCTCCCTCTCGGTGTTTCGGCGCTGGTGAGTTCGGCATCTGCCTCGGAGCCATCACTATCGGTGCTGGGGGAGGTTTTCAGTTTTTCGGAACGGAGACCTCCGGCTCTGCCTGACAGGGATGCCTTTGAGGTCATGAGGAGCGTGTTAGAACCAGGTTCTAATCCACAGTCGGTTCCTTCTGCCCTTCCCTCCATGGTGCCTCTGGTGATATCTACTCACTCTCTTGGCCCCGACCGTAGAGAGCCAGCTCCTCAAGTTTCCCCTGTGGGGATCTCCTCCTCTTCCGAGGCTTCTCCTGACCCTGTAGGAGAGCCCCCCAGGAAGAGGCAGTGTAAGAGGAAGCACATTGACTCCCCTGAGTCTGTCACCTCTGACACTGATTTAGAGGATTCTGAAGGTTCCCCTCGTTCCCCCTCTTAAGATGTCTCCTTTGCAGACATCCTTGAAATCTTAAAACAGAGGGGGAATTGGCCAGCCCTCAACCCTTCAGAGGATGAATCAGTGTACCTTGAGGCGTTTGGCTCTCGCCCTTCCACCTGCTGGGTGTCCCCTCCCTTTGACCCCCTTATGCAGGTGGTGGCAAAGAAGGCTTGGGCGGCTCCTGACTCAGTAGAACCCACCCCCAGGATATAAGTTCATCACAGCCCCCAAGGAAAAAGATTTTCTGACCAAAGGCATCTCTGTTGATGCTATGGTGGTGGCTGCAGCTACCAAGAAGGAGTTAGCTGATCCTTCAGTGCCTGTTCATCCTCCTAACAAGGAGTCTAGGTCGATGGACAAGTATGGGAAGCGGATGTTCTCATCAGCGACTTTTACTATGAGATCGCTGAATTACCTGTGTCATTTTACTCGACTTCAGAGGGACTTACTCAAGGAAGCGAGTGAGATGTTGAAGGACCCAACAGCTGCGGGTTTTCAGGACAGGATGAACTCTCAGCTGGCTACCCTTAATTCTATAACCAACTCCTCCATGCGCCTCCTTTCATATGCGGCTGATGGAGCAAGTAGAGCGGCAGGTACAGGTGTAGCTTCATGTAGGCACGCCTGGATGCGGCTTTGTAATTTTGTGGACCCTTTAAGGCCCTTCACTAATTCCCCTTTGATGGATCATCCTCTTTGGTCCTCAAGTGAAGGAAACCCTGACTAGGTGCGAGACTGATGGCAAAACTGTTTCTGCCGTCGGAGTCTGTTTTTCTTCTCCTTCTAGACCTTACCCCAAAGGTCAGAAGGGGGGAAAGATGTGGTTCCATAAACAATCTCAAGGAGACTTGCCTGACGCACAGAGTCGATTCCCCTCTAGAGGCAGAGGGGGGAACAACAATGGTAGACGCCGTCCCAGAGGCAGAGGGGGCCCGCAGAATCAGGGCAGTCGAGAATCCTTTTCCGACAAGCCCTTTCAGCATCCCTGAGGTGTTGCCCGACTGTCCACCTTCGGAGGCAGTCGGGGGAAGGTTGTCACTGTACCCAAAAGCCTGGCTATCCTTAACTCAAGACAAGTGGGTACAGTCTATCATTTCCGAAGGATACAGAATCCCTTTCCTTTTCATTCCAAAGCTGTCCAAAAAATCCCTTCCAGATGTTCCACCCAGTCAAAGGGAGCTAGCAGCATTAGAAATTTCAAAGCTGCTCGCAAAAAGAGCTATTCAACCAGTGCCAGCAGACCAATTAGGATCCGGAATCTACTCCAAATTCCTTTTGGTTCCAAAAAAAAACAGGGGACTGGAGACCCATTTTGGATCTCAGCATCTTGAACAAGTTTATCAAGAAAACAAAGTTCCGGATGGTCATGCTGCAGTCCATTCTTCCTCTTTTGGAACGGGACAGCTGGATGTGCTCTATAGATCTCCAGGACGCGTACTACCACATCAAGATGAATCGACGCTCCAGGAGGTTTCTCCGCTTCAGGCTGGGAACCAGTCATTTTCAATTCAGAGCCCTGCCCTTTGGTCTCACTACAGCCCCCCGAGTGTTTAGCAAATGTATGGCAGTGGTAGCCTCTCATCTGAGACGTCAAGGATTCCAGGTGTTTCCGTATTTAGACGACTGGCTCCTTACAGCCCCCACCAAGCATCTTTTACTCCTCGCCAGAGACTACACCTTTCGCACATGTCAGGCATTAGACATTTCAACAAACTACGAAAAGTCTGTCTTGTCGCCTTGTCGTGTTATTACTTTCATAGGCGCAAATCTAGACACAGTCAAGATGTCAGCCAGACTCACAGAGCAGAGGATAGCAGACATACACAAACAGGTCTTTCTTCTGTTGCAGAACAACAAAGTCAAAGCCAGACAGATCCTGAGAGTCTTGGGAATTATGGCGGCGGCCATCCCTCTCCTACCATTAGCTCGCTTCCATATGAGGATTTTGCAATGGATGCTCTTCACACAATGGTCTTACCAAAGCCTTCCAATGATGTCCTTCAAGGATGCATCTGCAGTCCTTACAAATGGGTTGTCCTGTCGTCAGGCAGCCCTTCGGTCGGCCGGATTCCAAAGTCTGGGTCTGGCCTCGGCTGGTGTCGCACTTCACCCGACGTCATAGCTGCAGTTATTCGGGTATAAAGGCATCAGCCAACGCCATTTTCCTCAGTCTTTCTTGCCGCGTGGTGGCCAAGCAGAAGCTGTTCGCAAGTGCCGGTCGGTCAGAACCAGAGATTACTACTACCGAATACTTGTACTACTACCGAAGACTTCTAAAAAGCTAAGTACCCCGTTGGGGACTCTTTCTTGCCTCAGCCGATGTCAGAAAAAGTGAATAACTGTTTAACTTGTGGGAAACAAATACCTCATAAAGATTTCCACTCTTACTGCTTACCTTGTTTAGGCCCAGACCACAACGTAGCAGCTTGTCTAGCCTGTGCTTCTTTTAACCGACGGACGCTTAGACGTCGGTCGGAATTTGCTGAGGAGTTTTTCGCCCGCTTTTGCTTACATTATGCCGTCGGATCCTCTGACTACGCAAATATCTAAAAAGCGCAAGGAAAAGGACCGACACTCGCGGTCCGCGGTTTCGGCCGAAACCGCGGTTAAGCCAACCGCGAGTGTCTCGGTTTCGGCTGAAACCGAGCTCACGGTTCTTCCTTCAGCCGAAAGCTTACCTTCTACCGAGGCCTCAGCCAACCTCGTGGAATCGGCTACTGAAATCCCACCTGCTCTTGCAGGCTCCCAGGATTTTTCTGATACTATCCCCTTGGATATTTCAACCCCTGCACGTGGAGCTGCTAGGCCACCTGCAGCCATGTCGATTAAGGCCTTTGCCAGGGCTAAAGCAGCTAAATCTACCAAAAATGTACCTGCTAAGACCCCCTCACAGGCCTAGCTCTAGTTCACAAATGCTTAGTCTAGCAGAGGATCTCATTTCTTTAATCCGGGATCCCAACCTCACCCAGACAGGGCCTCTCACCCACCTCCAGAGAAGAGGCCTAGAGCAGAGCCCTGAGCCAGTTTCTACAGATGACTCCTCTGATGATTCAGATAATTCAAACCCTCCAGAGGGCCCTTTCTCCCCTTATGAAGACTCTGATGCTGAAGAGTCCATTCCTTCTGCCTCTCCATGGAGGAATTTTCCTTTGGGAAACCTTGCATGCTATGAGGGAACAATTTCAGTGGCAGGGCCAGGATTTTTCAGACTCTAGAAAAAGGCTTAGAACCTTTCTGCATTTACCAGAGCATAGGCCTTTAGCCATCCCTCCAGTTCTTACTGTTGTGGATGATGCATTTAATGATGCCTGTACTGCTCCTGATTCACTTCCTCCGGCCCCTGCTAAGCCCGATAGGTACTACAGGGTCCCGGACACACATTACCATTTGTATAAGGCTCCTTTTGCAGATCCCGAAACTATCTCCCAGGGACCTAAGGCGGTAGCAGCTACCTCTGCCAAAACCCCTTCCTCTGAAAGGGAATCCAGGGCCTTAGAGAGATGGGGTAAAAAGTTTACACTTCTGCTACTCTTTCAGCTAGGGCCTTGAACTGTCAATTCCACATGATCCAGTATCAAGAATTTATGTTAGACCAGTTAACTAAACAGCTGTCCTCAGATGAACCATTAGACAAAAAATCTGTTCGGGATATGGTACATAACATTCAGCAGGTCAGTAATCATTCCTTAAAATGTGGCTATGATGCACTGGAGGCTTCCTTTAGATCAGCCATGACTGGCACAGTGATCAGAAGACATGCATGGTTAAAAGAACAGGCCTTACCAGACCATGTCAAATCAAAGCTACTCGATGCTCCCATGGACAAGATCAATTTGTTTGGCTCTCCTGCACAACAGGTGCTGAAGAAGATGGAAGAGAAAGCAAAATCTGTCCAGACAGTAAGATTTCTTACAGGTCCAACCTCCAAGGTTTAGCAGGAATTGGCCCTCCAAGAATTGGTCCTTTCCAGACACCTCCAGAGCTCAGAGAGGCAGGAATAGGTGCTCAAGAGGCAGAGGTCAATCCAGAGGTGCCTACAGGGGTCGTCAGTGGCAGGCTAACAACCAGCGAGGTACAGCCACAGATACAGCCACCACCACTACTACAGGACAATCACAGTGACTTGGCTCTGGCACCGCCTACCAGGGAACAACTAGAAGCACCCTTAGGTGGGAAACTAGCCTTATTTTCAGTGAACTGGCATTACATCACAAGAGACAAGTGGATTTTGCAGACAATAGACCAAGGTTACAGGTTTCGCTTCCATACTCTACCAAGGAAAAGAGGAATGCCAAACCTACCTCCAAATCAACAGACAGAAGCTCTAAAACAAATAACTCACTTACTAAGGATGAGAGCTGTACAAAAGGTACCATCTACGGAGCAAGGACAAGGATTTTACTCCAGGCTCTTCCTGGTACCAAGAAAAGAAAACCAATGGAGACCTATTCTCGACCTGTCCGCTTTAAACACATACCTCATTGTCCCAAAATTCAAAATGCTGACCCTACACCAACTTCTTCCCATGTTGGGCAAGGAGTCTTGGCTGGTGACTCTAGATCTCAAGGAGGCATACCTGCACATACCCATACGACCAAATTGCAGAAGATACCTCAGATTTCTTGCAGGATCAGAGCATTATCAATTCTCAGCATTGCCCTTTGGCTTATCTACTGCGCCCAGAGTGTTCACGAAATGCCTGGCATCAGTAATTGCTCATTGCAGGCTTCAGGGAATCCAAATCTACCCTTACCTGGACGACTGCCTGTTGCAAGCGGACAACAAAAACAAGCTAGCAGAAGACCTAAAAAGGGTCATTCATCTACTGCAAGCCCTGGGATACACAGTCAATATAAAAAAGTCAAGACTGATACCATCCCAAAGGATAACCTTTTGGGTGCAGAGCTGGACACATCAAAACAAATGGCATTCCTAACAGTAGAAAACAGGAGCAACTACCTCTCTACTTCTTGGCATTAACAAAACAGAACCAGCTAACAGCAAGAAAAGTCCTGCAAGCCTTGGGTTTCATGGCATCCTGCATAATATTGGTTCCACATGCCAGGCTGCATATGAGAAAGTTACAGTGGTACCTAAGGAATTTATGGTCTCAGCACAAGCACAGCCTAGAAACCCAAATTCCAATAATCCCATGCCTGAAGCAAGAATTCCAATGGTGGGCTCAGGCCTGTCAATCAAACAAAGGACTGCCCTTCCACAACACTCAACCAAGCCAGACCATCACAACGGACGCCTCAGACCTCGGTTGGAGGGCACACATGCTGGACAAGTGCATACAAGGCTTATGGACTCAAGACCAGCTGCACCTACACATAAATCAAAAGGAAATGCTGGCAGTAAACTGGCAATTCAGACCTTCAGACCATTTCTTCGACAAGGTCCACTGTTGATAAGGACAGACAACACCACAGTTATGTGGTACATCAACAAACAGGAGGCACACATTCATTCTCTATGCCGGATGGCAATGGACCTCTGGAATGTGGCCCTGAGCTTCAACATTCAAGTTACAAGCAATTTTTGTGCCAGGAAAAGAAAACATTCTAGCAGACATACTAAGCAGAACTACCACGGATGCCCACGAATGGATGCTGCATCCGGACATCTTCAAAACCATTACAAGAAAATGGGGACTACCAGAAATAGACTTATTTGCATCCCCGCACAATCACCAACTCAAGAAATTCTGCACAAGGACGTACCACCCACTTGCTTGGAAAGTGGACTCCCTATCTTTCAGTTGGAAAAACCTGACAGCATATGCATTCCCACCACTTCCTTTGATGCACAAGGTGCTATTGAAGATCAAAGAGGACCGTCCAAGGATCATCCTGATAGCTCCAGACTGGCCAAGGCAACATTGGTACCCATTACTGAGGAGCATGTCATGGGAACAAATATGGCCTTTGCCCCTAGTTCCCTTACTGTTAACACAGAACAACTACAACACCCTGCATCCAAACCTGAAAACACTGCAGCTGACTGCCTGGAACATTGCATAACACCTAATAACCCAATTTTATCCCAGAGGGTTAAAGACATTATCCTGGAGGCTCGCAGACCCTCAACAAGAAAAAATTATTCAGCAAAATGGAAAAGATATCACATTTGGAGTACTACAAAAGGGGAAAATGTGTCACTGGTAAACATAGCCAACATCCTGGAATACTTGGCAGAGCTCTTCCACAACGGCCTGTCCTATTCTTCCATTAAGATTCATGCATCAGCTATTTTCAGCAGAATACAACTTGGATCCTCCAGTCTTCTCACATCCTCTGCTCAGGCAGTTTCTGAGAGGAATTAAAAATGTAAAACCACCTAGGAAGCCACCATTGCCAGCATGGGACTTGAACTTTGTGCTAGAAAAGTTGACACTCCCTCCTTTCGAACCAGCAGCAACAGCAGAATTACAATACTTATCATGGAAAACTGCTTTCCTGCTTGCAATCACTTCAGCAAGAAGGGTATCTGAGCTACAGGCATTAATGGCAGTACAGCCCTTCCTGATCTTCCATCAAGACAGAGTGTCCATGAGAACAAACCCTACTTTTATGCCAAAGGTGGTATCCAGGGTATCTTTAAATCAAGCTATCCACCTACCTACATTCTACCCCAACCCACAGAACAGGGGAGTAAGACTTTTACATACCTTGGATGTACATAGACAATTACACTACTACCTGGACAGGACCAAGGGCAATAGAAAAACTGACCAGCTACTGGTAGCATATGCAACAGGAATGGAAGGAAAAGCAATTTCAAAACAGACAATCTCTAAGTGGATAGGAAATTGCATTAGATTTTGTTACTCCTACCATGGGAAGAAAACTCCAGAAAACATCAGGCCTCACTCTACAAGGGCTACAGCCACTACCACAGCTTTTCACGAGGAGTGGCTACCAAAGACATTTTAGAGGCTGCTACTTGGAGCTCCGTGCATACATTTGCCAAGCATTATAATCTACCTTTATACTCCAGATCCCGAGCAGGTTTTGCCACTGCTGTTTTGCAAGGGATCTTAACTACACCATAATCTTTTTCTCCTCCTCCCCAGTTTGGCTATGGTATTCTACCCATTTGTAAGGACTGCAGATGCATCCTTGAAGGACATAGTACAGTTTTGTACCTACCATAAATGTAGATGTCCGATAGGAATGCATCTGCAGTCAGGATTACCCACCCACCTTCCCCTCTGTGGTATTCCTAGGGTATTTGCCCATCTTGTAGCTGGCTGGGGGAATCTATTATGGTGTATTTGTTTGTATATATGTACATACATGCTTATTTTTTGTTTGCTCTCTACTATTTGGAACCATTTGCATTATCCAAATTTAGCCTTCCTAGAGGGCACCTGGCATCTGGGGCAAGAAACACTGAGGAAAATGGTGTCGGCTGATGCCTTTATACCCGAATAACTGCAGCTATGACGTCGGGTGAAGTGCGACACCAGCCGAGGCCAGACCCAGACTTTGGAATCCGGCCGACCGAAGGGCTGCCTGACGACAGGACAACCCATTTGTAAGGACTGCAAATGCATTCCTATCGGACATCTACATTTATGGTAGGTACAAAACTGTACTTTCCATCCTATTCGGATAACTCAGTCGTGCAAGAGTCATCTCTCTTGGTGGATCACATCTCCTCAGCTCCTCCTAGGGAGACCTTTTGTCCCTCCCCCTCCGGTTGCTACAGTGACAACGGACGCCTCCCTGATCGGGTGGGGGGGGCATTTCCAGGGCAGGACAGTCCAGGGCATGTGGCAACCGTTCGAGTGCCACTTGCACATAAACGTCCTAGAGATGAGAGCAGTGCTTCTAGCGTTGCAAGCCCTACAAGTCTCTCTTCCCACGGGAACTATAGCAATACAAACAGACAACATGTCTGTAGTGTGGTACATCAACAAACAAGGCGGAACCAGGTCTTACCCCCTATGTCGAGAGGCACTCAGACTATGGCAATGGGCGATTTCTTCTCAGCGATTTCTGTTAGCAACGCACATCCCCGGGAAGTCCAATGTGATTGCGGACAAATTGAGCAGAGCTATTCTCATGCCTCACGAGTGGTCTCTGAACAATTCAGTGTTGGAGAAAGTCTTTCAAAAGTGGGGCAGGCCTTGCTGCGACCTTTTTGCTACTCCCCAAAACAGCAAGTGCGACGATTTTTTCACCCTTTTTCCCCAACCAGGCCATCCCAGCAGAGACACTCTAGTGCACGTTTGGCCCCGGGGACTTCTATATGCCTTTCCTCCCTTCCCACTGATATCCCAGCTGATACAGAATGCCATCGCTCAGGAAGCTTCTATGATCCTCATTGCCCCTTACTGGCCTCGACAAATTTGGTTCCCCTTTCTCCACTGTTATCTGTTGGAACAACCTTGGCATCTGGACCCAGTTCCAGACCTCTTGACCCATCAGTCGGGTCAGTTGCACCACTCCCTTCCCTCCCTGAACCTCACAGCGTGGTTCCTCCAATTCCTACCTTAGCCAGGCTTCCTTTGATATCTCACTCAGTTAGAGATATCTTGATTGCCTCTCATAAATCTTCCACTCGGAAGATTTATCATAGCAAGTGGAAACGTTTCTCCTATTGGGAGCAGTCAAAGAATGTTGATCCTTTCACTGCTTCTATTCAAACAGTTCTAGACTTTTTAGCCGAACTTTTCCATGCAGGTTCGTCCCCATCTACCATTAGAGTTCAATTGGCTGCAATTTCGAACTTTCATGTTGGAGTCTTAGAGTCCTCCGTTATGTCTCACAAACTCTGCAAGGCATTTTTAAAAGGAGTCTTTTTACTCAAACCACCCATCAGAGATCCTCCTCCTCAATGGGATCTCAACTTGGTTCTGGCATCCTTAATTCTTCCCCCATTTGAACCTGCGGCTTCATGTTCTATAAAATTACTTTCGTGGAAGTCACTCTTTTTAGTAGCTATCACCTCAGCTAGAAGAGTCTCTGAACTCCATGCTCTGTGTAGTCTAATTTATCTTGTGTTTCATAAGGATAGGGTGTCTTTAAGTACTAACCCGTCCTTTTTGCCCTAGGTAGCTTCACTGGCAAATTTGAATCAAACCATTGAGCTTCCTGTTTGTTTTCTTCCCTAATTATTCTAATAGGTCAGAACAAAAGTTACACTGTTTAGATGTTCATCGCCAACTTAGGTACTATTTAGACAGGACCAAACAATTCAGGAAATCTGACCAACTGTTTGTTTCTTATGCAGAAGGTAGAATGGGCCTTCCAGTCTCTAAAGTTTCTCTCTCCAGATGGCTTACTTCATTGATTACCCTAGTGTATGAGACAAGACATCAACGATTGCCATCCAAACCCAGGGCTCATTCAACTAGAGCTTTAGCCACTTCTGTAGCTTTCCAAGACAGGCTGCCTGTTGATTCAATTTGTTCGGCAGCTACTTGGGCTTCTCCCCATACCTTCATTTCTCATTATAAGTTGGACTTGGCCTCTAGAGACCGAGCCAACTTTGGTTCCACTGTACTCAAGAGTCTGTTCCGATAGGCCACCCGGGACAAGGTGCTAGGGACGCGGTCCCATCCAGCAAGAATGAAGGCGAGATTGACAACTTAACATTTAGAAGTTATGTACCTACCATAACGTTCCATGTTAGTTAATAGTCTTCTCGCCTTCTTTCTTGCCCCACCCTCCTTCCCCTAGCCAGGACAGACCTAGAAGAGTTTTCTTCTTTGTTCCTTATGGAATTTTATTGCTGGCCTTAGCTTTCAAACGAGATCTGAGGAGTTACCGCCTAGCATTGTGGGATATAGGGGAGCCTCGAGCCGGTGAAACTAGCTCTCGAGCTTTTAGAGTGGCCGAGTCGGAGCAGAGGATCGGCTCCGAACCCATCCAGCAAGAAAGAAGGCGAGAAGAAGACAACTAACATGGAACGTTATGTTAGGTACATAACTTCTAATTATAGCCTCTCTAACTATACCTTATTCACTCACCTTCTTTGAAAATCTTACTCTATGCCAACAAAACCATCATTTCCAACAAACTTCTTCATTTTCTCTCATCTATACCGCTAACCATAGTAACATAACCAGTACCTCAAATTATATTCTACCAAAATATCACAGAACAAGCCACATAACTTACTTAACTATTAAAAAGAACTTCAATAACTTCCACAAAATCTTTAAATACCTATATTTTACCCAACACCACCTCCTCGTTCATGGTGATATTCATCCTAATCCTGGCCCCAATAATGAAAAGAGTAACAACCTTAACAATTTAACTTTACCCAACACTCCTTTCATAGATAAAGAAGTTAATTCCCTCCTTATAGCACATCTAAATATTAGAAGTATCAACAATAAAATTTCCCACCTACATGCACTACTTGATCTACACTCTTTTGATATTCTATGTCTCACTGAAACCTGGCTTAAACCATCTACTTTAAACCATGAAATTATCCCCCCAGGATATAATATCCTTAGATGTGACTGAATAAACAAAAAAGGTGGAGGTATAGCCATACTTTACAAATCTCATCTCCAGCTTTCCCCCTGTAATGTGCTTCCATCATTAGATGCTAAAACGGAAGCACTGTCTATCAAACTCCAAATCTATCTACCTAATTTGTATGCATCTACCTCCTGGTAATAATACTAATACTCTTGCAAACATACTTGGTTATCTATCTAACCAACTACCCCAAGAGACCATTGTACTGGGTGACTTCAACATTGACTGGTTCACCTACAATACCCAGAAGCCTACTAACCACATAAATTTCTTCGGGTTCACCCAATTAATAACCACTCCCACTAGAATCCACAAACCTAGAATGAAAGAAACTACTCTTGACTGGATCCTCATCAAAAACCACCCTAATATCTATACTCCAGGTACCCTCCCCGATAACATCAGCAACCATATGCTTACATATATTACTAGAAAAAAACTTCATGTTTCAGCAATTGATAATATCAAAACCTTCCGCTGCAAAAAATACTTCAATCCTGATAGCTTCTAAAATGAATTGCTAGCATGCAACTGGTCACCTCTTACCCATCTTGAACTTTATGAAGCTGTGACCTACTTTAACACTTATTTTCTTCAAATTCTTGACTACCATGCACCTTATCGCACTACTAGAATGAAAACAAAAACTGCTACATGGCTCACTAAACAAACAAAGCAAAACATGCTCCTCAGAAATAAAATCTGGGCCAAATGGAGAGCCACCAAATGTCCATCTCATCACCTCCTCTTTAAACAGCTAAGAAATGCTACCAAAAAAGACACTCTTAGAGACAAAAAAGACTACTACCTACACCTCCAACAATCCACTGAACATACCCCACAAAAATTTTGGTCAGGGATAAACAAACTTCTTCAGCCAGGACTCCCTACTACTCCTATCCCATCATGTTACAACCATAATAATTCCAATCAAATCCCTGATGCCTTTAACAATTACTTTACTGAAGCCATACAAACCCTAGCCAATTCTTTACCTCCCTCTTCTAATCCCCTACCAAATACTCTCAACTCTTCTACTCCTACCTTTCACCTACAATCTGTAAGTACATCTCTTATCTACAAACTACTTAGAAAACTAAAACCATGTAGACCATCTGCTGATCATCTCCCATCAGAATACCTTCAGATTGCTGCAAAGGCTTTATGTCACCCCATATCTATCCTCATTAATAGAACTATTTCCGAAGCTAAAATTCCAACCATCTGGAAAGTTGCCCATATCATCCCTCTTCATAAAGGTGGGTGTTCCACTGAACTCTCTAACTTTCGACCTATTGCCTTACTCTCCATTATCTAAGATAATGGAAAAATGTATTCACAAACAACTAAACCACCTACTACAAAACAACCTACTAGCAAACTGCCAGCATGGCTTTAGACCATTCCACAGCACTACAACTGCACTACTCTCCTTCACTGACTCTATAAATAAAAATCGGAACAACTCCTCCTTCTCTGCTGCAGTATTTATTGACTTGTCAAAAGCCTTTGACATGGTCAACCATAACTTACTTCTAGACAAACTAAATTCCTATTCTCTTAACCCACAAGCATTACAATGATTTAGGGCTTACCTTCAAAATAGACAACAAGCAGTACTTTGGGAAAACAATCTGTCATCATTACTTCCCGTAAATATTGGAGTCCCACAAGGCTCTATTTTAGGTCCCCTTCTCTTTTCCTTATTCATCAATGACCTTCACTTGAACACACCCCAAGCCACCTGCATCCAATATGCAGATGACTCAACCTTAATCTGTACTTCTAAGAATCTAGCCTCCCTCCAGTCAATTACCCAAAATGTATTCCAAGCTGTTGAAAACTGGTTTATGCAACACTGCCTCCTCCTTAATCCCAAAAAACAAAACTACTCCTTTTTACGCCAACTCATAAATCACCAAATCCATTCTTTACCATTACCTCTAATAATGCCACCAACATAACCCCAGATACTATCACCCGGCTATTAGGAGTTACAATTGGCAATCGCCTTAACTATGATGACCATATTAACTCCACCATAAAGTCTGTTAACAAAAAACTTGGTTATCTCTACAGAATTAAACCATTCCTTACCCCCTTAGCCAGGAAGACTATTGCCCAGACCCACCTCATCTCTACCTTCTTTTATGCCTCTGCCATATATACTAACTTATCTAAAAACAACCTCTCAAAACTTTCTACATGTTATAATAGCATTGCTAGATTTATCACATGCTCTCCCTTTAAAACTCACCACTGCCTTAACCTTAGACAACTTGGATGGCTAGAAATACAGAACCTTATACTCAGTGAACAACTACTTATTACCCATAAAATCCTGCACTATCCCAATAATACCCCTAACCTCATAGATCTTATTTCACCATACAAAAATCTGTCTACATTACGTTCTGCCAATAAACATCTGGTATCCTTAGTTAAATCCAACAACAAAGCAGGTGACTCTCTCTTCTCTAATACTATAGGAAAAAACTGGAATCTGCTCCCTTCTGAACTATCTACCATAGCTTCTACTACTCTATTCAAAAAACATATTAAAGAACATCTTAAAGCCCAGTGGCTCTGTCCTTGTTCTAACCCAGACTGAAATTCCATGCCCCTCCTGCTCAAATCCCATCCCCACACACTAACCTAAGCATACAACCCAACTATTTTTCTCTTTATACCTGCTCTGTTTTTGTGATCTAATAATTGTTGTTTACTTTTCCCCTAGCAAACCTTTGTATATTGTCCATAATCCATAATTTGTACTATATTTATTCATAAAAACAATGCTATCTCTGTACTGTAATTTTAGTATACATGTCCTTTTTATAAATTGTTAATGTTTTAACTGTTTATGCTGGAGCTTTTCTCCCCAGGCCTCTACTGAAAATGGACATATATCCAGTTAGACTAGCCCAGTTAACAAATGTAAAATAAAATAAATAAATAAATATTGCACTGTTGTGATTATTTTGCTGCTTGTATATCTCTGCTACCTTTAAACTACAACAAAAAGAAAAAAAAAATCTTGCTTTTTTCCCCACTTTCTGAAAGTTAAGAAAGTTCAATTACAGATTTGCTGTTCTGAACTGTTTGGAAGTTTCTAGAAGGCCAGTGCTTGCTTGGGCTAAAGGGAAGTCTCTGTGTTCACCAGTGGGAGTGGTTAACATTGAACAGCCTGCCTGTCCCTGGAGGAGTGGTTACTACCTAGAAGCTGTAGTTTTATTGGCCATTTTGGGTCAATTCTAAACTCCTTGATCTCTCTCTTAAAACCCTACAATTGTCTTTTTGCTAGTTTTGCACACTGAGCAGCGTCGGGCAGTGCTGCCTAAACAGGTTTAAACTATTCCAGGCTCCACAAAGTCTGCTCTTCACTTTTTTCCTTAGAACTGTTCAAACTCTCAAAGTAATCACTCTATTCTCTTTCTAAAGCCCTGCACTTGCTCAGCTCTTATAAGGAAACACTAACTAACTAAAGCACTACACCCTCCTTGACTTCTCATAAGTATCAGACTCCCGATTGGTCCTTCCTGATCAAGTGAAAAATCAGTTCCCTTCCCTAATCTGATCAGTAAAAAAAACAGTTCCCTATACTAATCTGATATGTCCAAGGGTCAGTTTCAAGGTTATTCTCCAGTCCAGCTGGTGAATCTGGGAATTTTGAGGCAATGTTACAATTGCCTTATGTACACAGACAACCCTCTCCTCCTTCCAACAAACTCTAATACATGTGAGAGATGCAGTTACACAGCCAAACTGGAGGGCAGACCTCTCTCAACCCAAGACTGACACAGTCAGTCAGGAGGAAAAGGTAACCACCCACACCACAAATCCAGTCTCACACAGACCTATTGCATCTGCATACCCAACACATAAACACACAAAAACATACTCGGAAGGTCTAAATAAAAATCTGCCTAAACAGCAAAGACCTCCTAAGCAGATATCCAAGCAACAGCCACCCCACAACAATACCTACAAATCACATATCTCACAAAATCAGTGTGCCTCACAGTCACAGCCCATAAGGCCAAACAACACACCAAATACACTTGTTATAGGGGACTCTATTGTCCGGCACACTGACGTCCCACTCACCAGACTGAACAAGGAGAAGGTCACTGTAAGCTGCCTGTCGGGTGCCAGGATCCGCCACATAACGCAAGCATTCAGGTCACTCCAAAGCAAGTACAAGTATGACTCCATCATTGTCCATGCTGGTGTGAATGACCTGAGACGTACCTCCCTGGACTACATGAAAAGAGACATAGAGGAGCTCTCTGACCATGTAGCCCAGGCTGGTATGTCCCTGACCTTGAGTAGCATCTTGCCCTCACCAAGAATGATGCCACAGTATAAAGACAAAATGATCAGTTTCAACAATTGGCTAAAGTATTGGTGTCATTCAAAGGGGATCCAGTGTCTCTCAGCCTGGGATGACATGCTCGACAAGTCACGTTGCTTCGCTAGGGACGGCTTGCACCTGTCGCCCTTAGGCTTTTGTATACTGGCCAAGGCTCTTGCCACCCCCATAGTGCCTTTTAGGCAATGCTCAAAGGACAAACCCACCTCCATAGACAACCCAAAGATAAAAAAACTAAAGGTAATGCTACTCAATGCCAGAAGTCTAAACCTCAAGATGCACGCACTCGAGACTCTCCTCAGTATGGAGGAAATCAATGTCTGTGCAGTAACAGAAACCTGGTTCAAGACTCCTGAGAGCACCCCAGCACTACCAGGTTATAACTCATATCATGCGTTTCGGCCCCAAAACTCGGACCGAAGCACAAAAGGAGGGGGAGTATCTATATTCATCAAAGATACCTACACCTCCAGGTTAGTGGCACTGCACAAAGCATCGGAAACCATCCATGTACAACTAACAGCGGGCAAAACTGCCTTTCAGTTTGTAGCCTGCTACAGAACACCCTCCCTATTACAGGAACCCCACTTGGCATTCCTGAGAACACTGGAGAATATGAAGGTCTCTCCAAACACTATGTTATTGGGTGACTTCAACTACCTAAACATTGACTGGGAAAACTACTCAAGCCCAAACACCCTCACCCAATGGTTCCTTGAATTTATAAACTCTAACGCAATGGAACAACTGGTCACCACTCCCACAAGAGGGAACAACATATTAGACCTGGTCATCACCAACATGGGGACTCTGTTCCACACCAGAGGTAAACCCCTCATTGGTAAGATCAGACCATAAACAAATTTCCCTGGACATCCATATCCCGTCCCCACCGCCAGCCAAGGAAATCACTGTAAATAATTTCTCCAAAGCCAACTTTGCATTTCTCAAGACTGAGGTGGAATCCTTCAAAGCCCCTGGGCCAGAGGATAATACAGTCCAATCCGCAGAATCCTTTACAAATGCATTCTATGAGCACCTGCAGGAATGCATGGATCGTGCTATCCCGAATAAAACCAAGACTCACCCCTCCAAAAACAGGAGACCGGTCTGGTGGACCCCTGCCATAAATAAGCTACACAACAGGAGGAGGAAGCTACTACATGACAGAGCACAATCCCAAAAAGGGAAGGCTTCTCTGATCAGTATTAGCAAGAAACTTCGATCCCTCATAAAATCATCAAAGGCCAGTTTCGAAAGAAAAATTGCCCTAGACACTAAAGATAATCACAAGGCCTTCTTTAGTTATGTCAGAAACATGGGCAGAAACTCCCAGATATGCTCTGAATTGTTGCATAACAGTACAAAATATACCGAACCTACAGACATAGCCAACATCCTGGCAGACAGATTCAGTGCAAACTTCTCCCCCCCCCCCCTTACCCCCCAAAGGAGCAAACGCCTGTCCCAACTGAATGTAACCTCCCTGACATCACAGATGCACAGGTGAAAGCTGCCCTCCCCAAAGCAAAAAACACAGCATCTATGGGACCGAACGGTGTCCCAGGCTGTGTCTTACATGAGCTCCAAGAAGAACTGAACCCTCACATTAAGTCACTGTTCAAACTTAGCCTTACTACAGGATATGTACCCAAAGAATGGCGTACAGCTACAGTGGTCCCATTACACAAAGGTGGTGCCACAACAGACCCCAGAAACTATCGCCCCATAAGCCTGACTAGTCTGGTCTGTAAAGCTATGGAGCATATTATCATGGAACTCATAAACAAAGACATTGGGAGCCTCCAGACACTGGACCTTACCCAATTCGGCTTTGTTAAGGGCAGATCTTGCCTCTTAAACCTAGTTGATTTCTTTGAAACAGTTACCAAAGCCATGGATGAGGGCAAGGTAGTCCACACAGCCTACCTGGACCTCGCAAAAGCCTTCGACACAATACCCCACTCGGGCATCATAAATAAGCTTACCAGCTTAAATATCAACCCCTATATCACAAGATGGGTTGCAAACTGGCTCAGAGATAGAACCCACATGGTCAGAATCGCAGGTGCCATGTCCGAATCCAAACCATTTACAAGTGGCGTCCCACAGGGCTCCGTTCTGGGACCTCTCTTGTTCGGTATATACTTCTCTGAGGTTCAGGCTAACACGGGGGGATTATGGCTGACAAAGTTCGCAGATGACTGCAAACTGGGGGCCATAATCGAATCTCCAGCTGACACAAGCATCCTCCAAAACGTTCTCACAGAGACGGATGCTTGGTGCCAGAGCCACGGCCTCAAGCTAAATGCTAAAAAGTGCATAGTCATCCCCTTTGGGAAAAACAAGGTGTCCACAAATTACCACATAGGTGGTAATCCATTAAGTACGGAAGAAATAATTAGAGATTTGGGGACCAACGTAGATAGTAATCTCTCCTTTGATAATCACATTGCCAAAGTGGTTAGAAAGACCTTCTATATAGCCCACCTTATCACGAAAGGGTTTGCATCTAGATCAAGAGAGGTCATTGTGCCCTCTACTGCCACTCATCAGGCCCATAATTGAATACAATGCCCTTTGGGATGTACCTTACCCGACACCTGCAGCAACTGGAGAGACCCCAAAAGTACCTCAC
The DNA here is from genome assembly GCF_019279795.1 of Protopterus annectens. Taxonomy (NCBI): domain Eukaryota; kingdom Metazoa; phylum Chordata; order Ceratodontiformes; family Protopteridae; genus Protopterus; species Protopterus annectens. The sequence goes on from NC_056732.1 coordinate 1,351,332,336, forward strand.
CAAGAGGATCATGGGCTACAAACAGATGTCCTATGCAGCTCGACTAAAGAAACTCCAGCTCTACTCAGTTGCTTACCGCCTACTCAGAGGCGATCTATGCCTGACGTACAAAACCATGTCAAACCCAGAATTAATGGACATGCTCCACCTCAAAAAATCCAAGTCCCTTAGAGCTACATGCTCCAGGGACCTAAACCTCAGCACAAAAATAAATAGGACATGCTGGAGGGACAGATTCATTTCCCAAAGGCTCCCCTCACTCTGGAATAGAATCCCAATTCATGTTAGACATAGCCCCTCGCTGACCCTCTTCAAGCGAAATTTGGACGCGTGGATGGGAAATCGCAAATTCACCCCTGGGATCTCCCCTGTGTCCCTGCTAGACAGAGACACCGTAAACTGATCTTAAAAGGGTACCTTCTGTGACCTACTTTACAGAGGCACAGTAGGCTAATCTAATAGGTGGTCGGAAGCCAAAATACACTCTGGCTAGGCTTATAAATGCCCTAGGGCAGATAGCCTAGTATCTACCTATGAACAAGGCACCTTCCTACAGTAAACAGTCTCAATGACTTTCCTCTGCAATCACCAAGCACTTATCTTTTGGCCGCCCCTTTGGGGTGAAAACTGGTACTTCATGCACAAAATTGGCAACTAATTACCCAGGACAAGTGAGTTTTAAATATAGTATCACAGGGATACAGATTTCATTTCCACACATTGCCAATCCCAAACGGATGGCCAGATCTGCCTCCAAATCAGTGGACAGAGGCCCAGAAACAAGTTGTCCCTCATGAATAATGAGGGCTATTCAACCAGTACCAGAAAAGGGACGAGGTTTTTATTCAAGACTTTTCCTGGTACCCAGAAAAGACAAATCTTGGCGTCCAATTCTGGACTTATCCATTCTAAATACATTTCTGGACATTCCAAAATTTAAGATGCTGACTCTACAACAGTTACTGCCTATGCTAGGCAAGGATGCCTGGTTGGTAACTCCAGACTTAAGAGGTTTACCTGCATATCCCAGTCAGGGAATCTTGCAGAAGATACCTCCGCTTCAAAGCAGGCTATTTGCATTACCAGTTCTCTGCACTGCCCTTTGGCTTATCTACTGCGCCCAGGGTCTTCACAAAGTGCCTGGTACCAGTAATTGCATTTTGCAGACAAAGAAACATTCAAATTTATCCTTACCTGGACGATTGTCTAATTCAGGCAGAAAACAGACACTCTTCTAAAACATCTGGCGTTTGTAAAAGGCTTCTAACTTGTCTAGGGTACACCATAAACGAAAATAAATAACAACTGGTACCCCCCTCAAATAATTACATTCCTGGGTGCAAGCTTGACTACAACTGCCCAGATTACTTACCTTACGCCAGAAAAACAAATTCAATTGATGACTTCAAGCAAGTGGCCACAAAAACCCAGCTATCTGCAAGACAAATTCTGCATGCCTTGCGGTTCATGGCTTCCTGCATTCTAATAATTCCATATGCAAGACTGCATATGAGGAAACTTCATTGGTACCTAAAAAGCTTATGGAGTCAACATTGTCACAGCGTGGAAACAATGATTCCTATCATTCCTTGCCTGCAGCAAGAGTTCCTATGGTGGGCAGAAGCCTATCACCAAAACAAGGAACTGTCATTCATTCCACCCCCTGACACCCAATCCCTGACTACAGACGCATCACATTATGCTTGGGGGCGCATATGGCAGGGAGATGCATTCAGGGCCAGTGGAGCCCAAATCAAATGCACCTACGTATCAACCAGAAAGAGATGCTAGTTGTACAGAATGCTCTGACAGCCTTCAATGACTATCTTCATCCAGGACAACTACTGATAAAGACAGACAACACCACAGTCATGTGGTACATAAACAATCGGGGGGGGGTACCCATTCCTATCCCCTTTGCAGACTAGCCATGGCTTTGTGGAACACGGCCTTGACTTATCAAATACATCTACAAGCTCAATTCCTGCCAGGAAAGCAAAATACTCTGGCAGACGAACTAAGCAGAAATCTTATGGACCCACACAAATGGAAACTGGATCCACAAATCTTCAGCATGTTGACATGCAAATGGGGGAGCCCAGACATAGATCTTTTTGCCTCACCCCAGAACTATCAGGTGGACAAATTCTGCACAAGAATTCATCACAAAAAAGCTTGGAAAGTGGATGCTCTATCCTTCAGCTGGAAAAAAACTATCAGTCTATGCCTTTCCCCCTCTGCCTCTGCTCTCCAAGGTCTTACTAAAAAAAAAAAAAAAAACAATGTTTCTGATTGCTCCAGACTGGCCTCACCAACACTGGTACCCGCTCCTATGCAATGTCACACCTTCCTCCGTGGTACCTGCCTCAGACACCTTATCTACTGTCTCAGCAGAACTGTCAAATTCTGCACACTCAGCTCCAAACTCTGAATCTTGCAGCATGGCTAATCAACTAATTTCACCAGTTACATCTCTCAGCAAACCTGTGATGGATGTCATTTTGGAGGCTAGAAGGCCTAGTACTAGAAAATCTTATGCTGATAAATGGAAAAGATTCTGTGCCTGGAACCAAGCACAAGGAATAAGCACAGCAATGCCCAATATTCCTCAGATTCTGCAATATTTAACTGAGATAATTTACAAGGGCCTATCTTTCTCTTCCGTAAAAATCCATGCCTCTGCCATTTCAGCTCATTACAACACAGAGCCTCCCCTCTTTTCTCATCCCCTGCTTAAGCATTACCTCAGGGGGGCAAAAATGTAAGACTTCCCAGGAGAGCACTAACTCCTGCATGGGGACCTCAGTTTTGTGTTGGACAAGCTTAACCTACCTCCTTTTGAGCCAGCTACTACTGCAGACATAAAATTTCTCTCTTGGAAGACAGTTTTTCTTTTAGCAGTCACTTCAGCTAGAAGGATTTCAGAACTATAGGCTCATGGCAGTGGTGCCTTTTATTATCTTTTACCCAGACAGGGTGGCACTCAAGACCAATCCATCCTTTATGCCTAAAGTGGTATCTAGTGTGGCTCTTAATCAGACCATTCATCTGCCAACTTTTTTCCCAAATCACCAGAACAAGGGTGAGCGGATTCTGCATTATTCATTGGATGTACACAGACAACTAAGATTCTACTTAAGCAGGACAAAATCTCTAAGAAAATCTGAGCAATTACTAGTGGCATTTGTTGCAGGGGCAGAGGGAAAGGCTATTTCAAAGCAGACTATTTCAAAATGGATAAGCCATTGTATTAGTTTCTGCTGCATGCACCATGGTAAACCTGTTCCCAAGGGGATCAGATCCCATTCCACCAGGGCTGTATCTACTTCTGCAGCCTTTCTCAGAGGGGTTCCAACCAGAGACATTCTAGAAGCTGCTACCTGGAGTTCAGTTCATACGTTCACCAAACATTACCATTTGCCTCTCTTCTCTAAATCCAGAGCAGGCTTTGCCACTGCTGTCCTGCAGGGCCTTATAGCTGCTCCTAATGCAGTATAATTCCATCCTCTCAACCATAGCTTTGGGATTCTACCCAAATGTAATGACTGCAGCAGTGAAACACGAAGAACATAGTACAGTTGTGTACACTTATCATAAATGTAGATGTTCGAGTGTATTCACTGTTGCAGTCCTGGTTACCCACCCACCATTCCCCTGTTTTTCTCTTACTATACCTCTTCTTTCTTTTACTATGCTCGAAAGCCTTTTTGGTGTATTTGCTTTTATTTGGAGGTATATTTGTTGTGTTCTAAATTACATGCATACATATATATATATATATATATATATATATATATATATATATTGCTCCCCATTTGGGGGGCACCTGACATCTGGGGCAAGAAAAACTGATGAAAATGGCGTCAGCTGCATGTTTTATACCCCTGACGACCTGACGTCGTGGAAGAAGGGACAGCAACTGATGCAGGACCCAAGACTTTGTTAATCAGGCTGACTTGAGTGCCACCTGCCAGCAGATTACCCAAATGTAATAACTGCAGTAGTGAATACACTCTCACATCTACATTTATGGTAAGTATATACAACTGTACTTTCTGTGCCCTCTTTAACGCGAGAACCATTCATTGTAAAGCTCTTATTGTAGCCAGGTATTTTCGTCTTCCATCTTCGCATTCCGAAGTGGCGTCCATCAGCCAATACTCCATAGACATTCCGAAAAAACATAAGGATAAAGATAGAGACAGACCACACAAGGCTAAGCCTTCCGACGACTCTACCACTAAGCAAGTCGTCAGTTCTCCAGAATTCAGTGAGGCGCCTTTGCAGCCCCTGATGCCCGATTCATTACCTTCACAGGCCTCTACTGAGACCCTTTCAGAGTCCGGTATGCCGCAGACATCTTCTTCGTCTTCTGAGCCTTTGGTTGTCTCTGCCTTGGTTGGGTCTGGAGCCGCAACGCAGGCACTGGCTTCCGAGGAGGTTTTTCACAGTACCGAATCTAGACAAAAACCGACTTCTCCAACTACCGTTTCTGTCAGACTGATGGATACTGTTAGGCCTAGGGTCAAGGCCACTCCTAGGAAAACTACCTCCACCACCCCAAGCTCAAATGCTTAAAATGGCGGCGGATCTTATCACCCTTATCAGGGGTAGTCAGGCCACACCTTGTAAAAGGAAGAAAGACCTTTCTCCTGAAATATTGACAGAACAGGATTCTGAGGCGTCTGATTATTCAGATTTTGAAAAGGAACAACAGCGTCTGACTGCTTATGAGGATTCAGATGCAGAGGAATCAATTCCTTCTGCCTCCCCTCCAGAAGATCTTTCCTTTGGGGAAACCCTTCACGCCCTTAGGGAACATTTCCACTGGGAATCCCAGGACTTCCCTCAGTCTAAGAAAAGACTAAGAAAGTTTCTAGACCTGCCCCACCACAGACCCTTGGTCCATCCCTCCAATCTTAGAGGTGGTTGATGATGTTTTCCATGAATCCAGCTTAACTCCTGATGCCCTCCCACCTGCTCCCAGAAAACCTGACCGGTATTAGAGTACCGGATTCCCTCAAATACCTGTACAGAAATCCTGCTACAGACCCGGAGGTCATTACACAGGGACCAAAAGGAGCTAAGGCTAGTTCTGCAAAGAATCCTATTCCTTCTGACAAGAACTCCAGAGCTCTGGACAGATGGGGCAGAAAAGTATACATCTCTGCTAACTTAGCTATCGGAGGATTCATCTGTCAGTTCCACGTGTTAAAATATCAACAGCACTCTTTGGAACTATTAAAACATAAGATTTCAACCTTTCCTTACTGTGCCAATTTGAAAGAGCAGATTTACTGCACTCTACTTGTCAAGTGGCTAAACACTCATTGCACTGTAGATATGATGCCCTAGAAGCCTCAAACAGAGCATTAGTGTCAGGATCTGTCATTAGGAGACATGCATGGTTGAAGGAGCAACCTCTCCTTGATCATGTCAGATCTAAATTTCTTGATGGACCCTTGGATAAGGACCACTTGTTTGGAGTAAAAGCAGAAGAAGTGTAAGCATGGAAAACAAAGCAAAATCTATGCAAACAGTAAAAGATTTCCTTCAGGTACAACCTCCTAGGTTCAGCAGGAATTTTCCTTCAAAACACTGGTCCTTTCCTGCACCTAGCAGACAGAGGCAAGGTAAGCCCCCACAGGGACAGGACCACCCAAACTCCTATCCCAGGGACAGCAGAGAACCAAACAGTGGACCACTTCCACTCCAAAGGCAGGGAGTTCTAAGCCATCCCTCTGTGGCAAAAACTCTCAATGACTCCCCCCCCCCCCACGCCCTCTTTTCACTCACCAAAAACTAGGAGGAAGGCTCTCCCTCTGCAAAGAAAATGTTTTTTCTGTAACAAAGGACCAATGGGTCTTAAAGATCATTTTTCAAAACCGTGTAATAAACTTCTCTGTGTGGAAGATTTTCGGTCCATATATTTCTAGTTAATCACTGTATATTAATCAGATCAGACAATAGTAGTAGAAGTAGCGAACGTAAACTCGTAAGTCAAAACAAAACAAAAAGTAATAATAGAAAATATATAATTGTACAGCATTACTAAGTATTCAAAAGTAATCCAAGCAAGGCAGGCAGTCTGTTTCCAGTCGAAAATCCATCATTTTTCAGGGATACAAATTCTCCTTCAGCGAACTCCCAATTCCAAGAGGGTACCCAGACTTACCTCCAAATCAGTGGGCAGAGGCATTGGAACTAGTCCAAACTCTCATATCCCAAGGAGCAGTAGAACCTGTCCCCTCGGATGAAACAGGCTAAGGCTTTTATTCCAGACTATTTGTTGTTCCCAGAAAAGAGGGCACTTGGCACCCCATCCTGGATCTATCCATTCTGAACACCTTCCTGATGGTCCCCCAAATTCAAAATGCTAACTTTGCAGCAGCTGCTGCCTGTGATGACAAAAAATGCCTGTTTAGTTACCCTAGATCTAAAAGATGCCTACCTCCACATCCCTATAAGGGAATCCTGCAGGAAATTCCTTAGCTTCAGAGCAGGCTCACAGCACTTTCAGTTCTCTGCGCTACCTTTGGCTTATCTGCTGCTCCCAGGGTATTCACCAAATGCGTAGCCCCGGCCATAGCCTTTTGCAGACAGAAAAATATACAAATTTACCGTTATCTGGATGACTGCCTCATTCAGGCAGATTGCAAAGAAAAGCTCCTCAAGGACCTCCTCTTTGTCAAAACCCTCCTAACCTCCTTTGGGTACACCATCAATGAGAAGAAATCAAGGCAACCCCCCCTCCAGGAAGATCATTTTCTTGGGAGCACTGCTGAACACAGCATCCCAAATGGCCTTCCTATCCCCAGAAAAGCAGAGTTTCCTGCCTCTCTATTTTACCCCGCTGGCTTCCAGATGTCACCTCACTGCAAGGAAGTTCCTGCAAGCCTTGGGGTACATGGCATCTTGCATCCTTCTAATTCCTCTGGCCAAGCTTCACATGAGAAAACTTCAGTGGTACCTAAAGAACCTTTGGTGTCAGCACTCTCAACCTCTAGAGACCTCTCTACCACTGATCCCCTGTATAAGGGCAGAGTTTCTCTGGTGGGCAGGGGGCTGTGCTCAGAACAAGGTTCTTTCTTTCACCCTCTACCCAGCTGGGTAGACCATTACCACCGACACCTGAGACATAGCTTGGGGTTCTCACCTAGAAGGCAGGTGCACCGAAGGTCTTTGGGATGCCCAGCACCATCCCTTACACATCAACCAGAAGGAAATGATGGCAGTACAAAAGTCTCTGGCATCCTTCAAACCCCATCTCAAGCCAGGGGTTCTCCTTATCAGAACAGACAACACCACAGTAATGTGGTACATCAACAAACAGGGAGGTACCCAATTTTGCCCACTGTGCAGGCTAGCCATGAAACTCTGGCTTGACAGCCCCTTCCATTGGACTACACCTGATTGTCCAATACCTACCAGGGATCAACAACACCCTGGCAGACCACTTAAGCAGAAACTTACAGGACCCCACGAATGGCAGCTCCACAGAAAAAATCTTTTTACAAATCACTCAGGCATGGAGGACTCTGGAGGTGGATCTCTTTGCTTTGCATCTCAACCATCAGCTGAAAATTCTGTACCAGGGAGTATCACCTAACATGGAAGGTGGATGCCTTGACCTTCCCCTGGAACACCCTCTTTGTGTATGCATTCCTGTCTGTGCCTCTTATTCCCAAGGTACTGTTCAAAATAAGGGAGGAGATACCAAAGGCCATCCTCATTGCTCCAGATTGGCCCAGACAACATTGACACCCCTTACTGCGTAGCCTGACCTTACAGCCTCCCAGGCAGCTTCCCCTGATCTCAGACCTCTTAACTCAGGTAGAGGGTGGGGAATGCTGCACCCAGACTTGCAAACTCCCAAACTATCAGCATGGCTAATACTATAAAGGCAAACAAGGGGCCCCTGTTAAGCAAACAGGTCCTAGACTTTATCACAGAAGCCCCAGCACCAGAAAATCTTATGCAGGAAAATAGAAGAGATTCTGCTCCTGGAGCCAGTCCAGGGGGGGCAATACCTCACAACCTACCATCCCTCTTATCCTGGACTTACCTAGCAGAGCTACTTAATATTGGTCTCTCGTTCTTCTCTATTAAAATCCACACCTCAGCCATTTCAGCTCATTTTTATACAGAACAGTCCCTGTTCTCCCATCCTTTGATTAAACAATTCCTCAGGGGGCTTCTAATACCAGACCTCCCAGAAGGCCACACCCACTCCAGCCTGGGACCTGAGTTATGTTTTGGAAAAACTAACTTTACCACCCTTCGAACCTGCTTCTTCAGCAGAACTAAGATACCTCTCCTGGAAGACTACTTTTCTCCTAGCTATCACCTCAGCCAGAAGGGTTTCAGAACTTCAGGCACTAATGGCCATTGAACCCTTCATCATTTTCCATGCAGACAGGGTCTCCCTGAGGACTAATCCCTCCTTTATGTCCAAGGTTGTATCTAATGTAACTCTAAACTAGGCCATACATCTACCCACCTTATTTCCTAACCCTCAAAACAAGGGGGAAAAGAATTCTGGACTCACTAGACTTGCACAGACAGCTCAGATACTATCTGGACCGTACTAAACCCTTCAGGAAAACAGATCAACTACTTGTCAGCTTTGCCCCAGGGGCAGAGAAGAAGCCCATTTCCAAACAAACCATTTCCAAATGGATACCACACTTTATCCATTTCTGCTACAGATTGCATGGGAAACCCCCCCTCCTAAGTCTATTCAAACCCATTCCACTAGGGCAGCCTCCACTTCCACAGCATTCCCCAAAGGAGTTCCCCCCAGGGACATCCTGGAAGCTGCCACCTAGACTTCTGTCCATACCTTTACCAGCATTACTACCTACCTCTATTTTCTAAGGCTAGGGCAGGGTTTGCCTCTGCAGTTCTGCAGGGCATGCTGACCCATTCCTAGGTCTCTTACTAATCTTACCCACTCCTCTTCTCAGCTTTGAGAATCCTCCCACAGTTGATGACTGCAACAGTGAAACACGACGAACACAATACAGTTGTGTACACTTACCATAAATGTAGATGTTTGAGTGTATTCATTGTTGCAGTCCCAGTTTCCCACCCTCCTTCCCTTTATATCTTCTTTCTTTAGGGAGACATACGTTTCTAATGGTGGCTTTCAGTCACCAGGACCACTTTACCATATTTACTTGGGCCTCTGACTGGTTAGGGGAAGAAAAACTGATGTAATGGCGTCAGCTGCCTTCCATTATAGCACTGAACCTGAAGTCAGACAGCAAGCAACAGCAGCCAATGCAGAAAAACATTGACTCTGGTATTCGGGCCGGCTGAGGGCTACCACAGCAGGGGTAACCCACAGGTGATGACTGTAACAGTGAATACACCCGAACATCTACATTCATGCTAAGTGTACACTACTGTACTTGTATGATCTGCTACATGCTGGGTTGATACATTCTTCAGTTAAAGCTCACCTTTCAGTAATCTGTGTTTGTCTGTCCTTGAATCCTCCTCTGGCCTCTTAAGTTTGAGGTCAAACAATTTCCTAAATGTGTCCTTCACATCAGGCCTCTCAGGAAGCCTTTTCCACCTCCTTGGGACCACAGTTTTGTTCTTGAAAATTTGATCCAGGCTCCTCTTGGGCCTGCTTCTTCAGCTTTCTTACAGCATTGCTCTTGGAAGATTGTTCTTCTTTTGACTCTTACTTCAGCCAAGAGAGTGTCTGAATTTCAGCCTGTCACGGCCATTCCTCCTTTTTTTAGTTTTTCATAGAGAGAGGGTGTCTCTTCATACTAATCTTTTTATGCCTAAGGTGGTCAGTGAGTTGTGCCTTAATCAGTATATTCATCTTCTTTCCTTTTTTTCCTTCTCCACAGTCTGCCAGTGAGAAGGTTCTACACACCTTGGATTTGCATAGACAAGTTCATATGTTATTTAGGCAAAACTAAAGTTATTCACAAATCTGAGCAGCTTTTGTTTATTTTCATCCCTGTACTTTGGGTTTGGTCATTTCTAAGCAAACTGTCTCCTCCTGGATTTCTAAGCCTTTTCCTTCCGTTATTCTTTTCATGGCAAATGTCTCTCCTCATCTAGCTCACTTAGCCATTATCCCTCCCGTTTCGCCTCCAAATATCCTGGATTTCCTATCTCAATATCTCTACTTGGTTACCCCCCCTTAAGCTACCAGGAATACGGCCCTGACCAGCACAGTTCAAGAAAGCTAACTGCGAGGGATAGACACTAAGTATGTTAATATCCCCCTCAAGTACAGAAAGTATTGTGTAGGGTTGAATATAGTGTGAAACTGCGAAGTCTGAATATTCCAAACTGCTTTTTGCTTTAATTACCGTAGCTGAGCACTATACCACGGGTTCCTGCTGCCAAACCCACACTCCCACCTACAGATTGCCGACAGACAAATTCCCCTGCTTACTGTACACCTGGTTATAGACCTCGTGTACCTAAAATTGATATTTTAAAGCTGAAACGTGTTTAGCCTGACCTCCTTGAGTGGGATAGACTCACTGTTTTTTGGGCGATCTCACTCCAGTAGGCGCTGGCCCGCTCCGTTCTCCCTCGCTAAGCTCGGGATCACTTCGCTCTCCTCCCACCCCATATCATTTCCTTTATATCTATCCACACCATTATCCATCCCACACAACCCCCGCTCCTTCCTGTTTCACAAACCAACCCTCTACCATTCCTTATTAACAACCCCTATACTTACATTACAGCTCCCATACTTAAACCTGTACTCCACATCTTATACCCTTAACCTACATTTCCATAGACAACTCTACTCCTAATTTTCTTTCTTTTAGCCCATACTACCCTGCTCTTTCATAACTTACCGTCCAAAAACACTACTCCTTCCTACTGTTACAGACAATGTCTCCACTTACTGTATCTGTTCTCATCCTACCCCCACTTACTCTCCTTTTCCTTATAACCGCCCATCCCTGTAAAACTATCCCCTGTCATAATAACTCCTACATACCCCTATGCAATCTCTCATGCTGCTCATCTCTCTATAATCATTGCTTCTTCCATCCTTCCTCTTAACACTCCACTCCCTAAAATAAAAATGTCACCTACTTATCCCTCAGCTTCACATAGCAAGCCCATACCATTTCAAAATTACTAACATCTACTACCTACCCTTCTTCTATCTGGTGATATACACCCTAACCCTGGACCTGTCTCCTCCCCTATTTCATCCACCCCTCTCCCACCTAAAAACACATTTCTTTCTACTCTGTCAACACTCGCAGTATACTAAACAAAGTCTGCGAACTTCATGCCTGGATAACTATTCAAAACCCTGATATTATCTCCTTGACCGAAACCTGGTTAAAACCACATATCCCAGATAATGACATCCTTTCCCCAGGATACAACATACTATGGCTAGATTGCCCTAATAAAAAAGGATGTGGTGTAGTGATACTTTATGCTAACCATTTCACCTTGACATTGATACCTAAACCTACCCCATCCTTTGTACCTGCAGAATTGATCATGGCAAATCTCAAAATGAATGACCACTCCTCCATCACCATCGCTGCAATTTATATACCCCAAGACATAATATCCCCATTTTAGAAAATATTCTCTCCTACTTCACACACAACTTTCACAATGAAAGTATTATTCTTGGGGACGTGAATATCAACTGGTTATCTATCACTAATGACAACTCAAAAATTAACATTAACTTATATGGCTTCTCTCAGCTTATCACCCACCCAACCCATTCAAATAACTCTCACACTACTCATACACTAATAGACTGAATACTAGTATCCCAACCTTTGAAATACCACAACCCTCAAACCTTGCCAAACTCTTAGTGACCACTTTCCAGTAAAAGTTACCAGGTTCTCTTCCCCAACTGTCTAAGTCACCCAGATACATCACCTGCCGCAAACTCTCAAACTTTAACCTCGACACTCTTAACGCCCTCATCTATAAAGTTAATTAGGACATTCTAAAATACCTTCCCTTAGATGAAGCTGTTCTTCGTTTCAACTCTATCTTTCTCAACATACTGGACTCTCTGGCTCCCATTCGTACCATTCGCATCAAATCTACAGTCTCACCCTGGCTGTCCAAAACTACCCTCAACCTTATGAAAAATAGAGACAAGCTTTGGAAAATCTGGACGCAAACTAAACTTCCTAAAGATCTGTAAAAATACAGAGAAGCAAAGAACTTAACAAAGAAATATATAGACAAAGACAAAAAGGACTTTTACTATAACCCTCCTACTGCACTAAAATCCAACTCAAAAAAATTCTGGCACTCTTAACCAGATATTCCACCCAGGCAATCCTTCTTCCCCAAACCCATCCCCAGACAAAACCCCTTTAGAAATTGCCTCCCTATTTATCTCCTACTTTATTGACTCCATATCCAAGCTATCAAAATCTAACACACCATCTAATTCAAACCCTCCTGTCTCAAATCCTCCTTCGACCACATCCCTGTCCAACTCCTCCTCCCTCAAACCAGTGCCAACTTCCTTTATCAAGACTCTACTATCCAACTTAAAACCATGCTCCCCATCCACAGATAAAATTCCTCCTAACTTTGTCCAACTAGCATTGGAGTCCCTTGCCCTACCAGTATCTATTCTAATTAATTGCTCAATCGCAGAAGAAGTCCCAGCCATTTGGAAGCAGTTTCATACCCTTCCAGTACACAAAGGCGGCAACTTCTCTGATATCTCAAACTTCCGTCCCATTGCTATCCTGTCCCCTCTTTCCAAAGTCCTTAAAAAATGTGTGCACAAACAGGTCATGCAACATCTTAGTAAGCATAACCTTCTAACTCCTACTCAACACGGCTTCAGACCTAGACATAGCACTACCACTGCACTCCTATCCTTTCTCCACACAGTCTCTCTTGCCAGGGACAACCACAAGCTAGTTTCATGCCAATTTCTAGATATGTCCAAGGCATTTGATACTGTCTGTCATCCTCTCCTCTTAAACAAATTACAAGAACTAAACTTCTCCCCTGAAACTGTTTCATTGTTCTCTAGCTACCTCTCCAATCGAACCCAATCTATTAAATGGCAGTCCGAACTCTCACCACCTCTACCAGTCAGAATGGGTGTTCCTCAAGGCTCTATTTTAGGGCCATTACTTTTCAATATTTTCACTAATAATCTGTACTCTTCCTCCCCCTTGGCTTCTCTAGTTCAATATGCTGACGACTCGACCATTACTACTATTGCCAGCTCCCACTCTGAGTTCCATTCTGCCACCCAAATTGCCTTTAACTCAATAGAATCTTGGCTTACTGGCAATCGACTCCAAAAAAAAAAATTGCTACTGTTCCTCCCTAAAACTCTGTCCTCTATCAAATCTACTTTCTCCATTCTGTCTCTTAACAACACTTCCATACAAGTAGAATCCAGCACCAAACTCTTAGGAATCACCATAGATGACCAGTTGAAGTTTGACATACATATCAATAACTGTATCAAAAAGACCCATCAAAAACCTGGACTACTCTACAGATAAAAAAAATTCCTTTCATCTGACGGCAAGATTACACTCTCCCAATCATACCTCCTACCCAGTCTTATGTATGGCTCCCAGATCCTTACTAATCTTGACTCTACCCTTCTTGCCAAGCTTGAAACCTCCTACAGTAAAATAGATCGATTTGCAGCAAAGCAAAACTATAAATCCCATCACTGCATCTCACTTAAACTAATGAACTGGTTAGAACTACCTCACCTTCTTGTACTCTCTCAACTCTCCATTATTCCCTCTATCCTTTACTTGCCTTCATACTGTCCAACACTTGTACCACTTATTTCTTACTACTCTCCCTCCAGATAACTCAGAAGCTCGAACCAAAACTTACTCCAAATCTATAAACCTAAAACTAAAACTGGATGTAAACTGTAGAGCTATCACCCATCTGCCCTGGAATAAACTACCTCAAGAGGTATGCTCCCTAACCAAAACAAAATTATTCAAGTCAGCATTAAAAGAACACCTCAGAAATCACTGGTACTGCCATTGTACTCGGCCACCATAAAATATATTCATTTTATCCCTCTTACTCCCTCTTCCATCTGTCATACTATTCTACTTTACTTACCCACTCTCCTGTAGTTCCACAAGTTTTCTACTCTCAACCTCTCTTCTCAAATCTAACTTTCCTATTCAAAACCCTATCCTTATCTAGCCCCCTCCTCTTAGCCCTTCTTCCCTCTACTTCGTACTTTCAACTCCCTCTTTTCTATACTAATTTCCTAACCTCCTCCATTTTACCTGCACTCATCTTCACATCTTACTTCTTTGCTATACGCTATAAGCCTTGATTCAAAACTACTGTTTAATCCAATTGTATTGTTAAGACTGTAAATAGTTGTTTTTCTGCTGTGACTGTAATGTAAAGACTGTAAATAGTTTGTTTATTTCTTTTTATTACTTACTTAATTTGTTAGACTATGCTGTATAATCTTTATACTTGACTGTATTTGTACTTTTATGGAGCTTTTCTCTCCAGGTCTCTGCTGAAAAAGGGCACCTGCCCAGCCAGACTAACCTGGTCAACAAATGTAAAATAAATAAATATGTAAAGGCACATTCTAGTGTGGCAGTTGCCACCTCTCGTTCCTTTTTGAAGGGTCTGGATATCAATTCTATCCTTGAGGCTACTGCTTGGACCTCTGTTCATACTTTCAGAGCTGTTTTGCCTGGGTTTGTGGAGGTTTCCTCAGTTCTTCCTCCCAGGCTTCCTTTTGAGCTCTTGTACTCTCCCTTAGGTGAAGAATACTACAATAGTGATATGGAAGAACGTAGTATAGTTGTGTAAAATCTTAACCGTAACAGTAGATGTCCTTTTCTTTACTGTTGCAGTATTCGCTTCCTCCCTTCTTTCCCCAATTGTCCTGATTCTTGCCCTTTGTCCTGTTTCCATCCATGCTGAAGGGGTCCTTCTCCATTAATCCTTCTGGATGCACATGTTCCTCTTTGTCCTTGAAGATGTTCTTTTCCTCCTAGTGATTTTTCAGTTCTGAGTGTTTGCATCTGTACATCACCTTTATGCCCTACAACGTCTGTGCGGAACAAATGTTTGATGTACAGAGCCTATAAGAACTGAAGGCTTTGGTGTACTAGCCGGATGTTGGTCTGTCCTTGGCAGGAGATCCCTTAGGTGAAGACTACTGCAACAATGAAGAGAAGGACATCTACTGTTATGGTAAGATTTTACATAACTGTACTTTTTCCATCAACCTTTTTCACAACTTAGGATTCACTCTAAACTTCAGCATGTTCACTCTGCACCCCCTAAGTCTCTAGTGATCTTGGGATGTCTTCTCTATACATCCAGCATGACAGCCTCTCTTCCTCTGGATGTCTTCTCTATACTTCCAGTGTGACAGTTTCTGTTCCTCTGGAAAAGATTAATTTCATAACAGACTTCTTTTTATCTTTGACAAACCTATCCTTGACCTCTACAAGAGAGAGAGATCATCCTAGGATATATGGCAAAATGCAAGTTATGCCTTTTGCCAAACTATACATGAGGAAAATTCAGTGGTACCTAACAACCATTTTGGCAAACATTGTAATCACCTTTCCTTCCAAATTACACTTATGCCATTTGTGAAGACAGAACTATTTTTGGTAGCTCAACCAAGTAAAAGCCAGTTAAGGAGTCCTCTTTCTTATTTTCCCTCCTCTTTAGAAGGTTTCAACAGATGCTTCAGACTTGGCCTGGGTGAGTGATTCAAAAGTGAGTTTGTTCAAACGTGACGAGGGAGGATATTACCATGAAAAAAAGGTGAAATTCTTAATCTGTGCTTTCCAGACTGTATATCACCTTTGAATTCCAGGGGCTGGTAAATCTTAACAGACATATGTGGTACATAAAGTCTGAAGAAGCGTCCTTGGAGACGCAAAAGCGCTTACTTTTGCTGCAATAAAACTTTGTTTTAATGCTTTTTAAAGGTTTGCTTCGATTGTCGTGGTGTGCCTATCATTTTTCTCTCATTTTTCACCAAGTCTTTGTGTGGAGGCACTTTACCCCTGCAGTGTATTCTTTTTTTACATATGTGGTACATTGACAAATAGGGGAAAACAAAGTTATACCGCCTGTGCTGGCTGGCATTGATATTTTGGGACATTGCATTACTATTCACCACAGTATTCTGTCCGAACTGAATTCAGTGACAGACTACTGGAGTCATCGTCAAGGCAAACCCTGACAAATGGAGTTTGAACAAAAGAGATCTTCCTTCGTATTGCCCACCAGTGGGGGACACCCTAGATGCATCTCTTTGCCTCCACTCTGAATGGGCATATCAGACTGTTTTGCACCAGAACTCCTTGCAAAGAAGTCTGGAGAATTTGCACCAGAACTCCTTGCAAAGAAGTCTGGCGAATGAATGCCTTCTCTCTTCTGTAGAAAGAAAAATTCCTGTATGCGATCCCTCCCTTTCCTCACATCTGAGAGGTCCTCCTTAAGATTCTGTAAGGCAATCCATAAATACTTTTGGTGACCCCTTTTGGGGAAAACAACATTTGTTCCCTCTTCTTTTTTATCTAACTACATGTTATTCCACAGGATATACTTGCTCCCTCAGTGGAGCAGCTATTTCGTCATATCTAAAGACTCTGACCTTTGCAGTCTGGATGGTTGGCTTCTTATTCCTTTCAGGCATCTTTATGCTGAAGGTAATAAAGGAGGCTAGCAAACCTTTAACAAGAAAATCTTATTTCAAAACAGAAGATATTTTTCTATGTGGTGCCAAACCAGAGACCTGAATCCTTATCAAGCAGGACATCCTTTCATGCCTTAATATCTGTGGGAGCTGCTTAACACAGGTCTGGTGTATATCTCCATTATGGTACATTTGTCAGCTATTTTAGCTTTCGTACCAAATTGATCCACCTATTTCTTCACAGTTTGAGGTCAAACAATTTTTAAAAGGCATCCTACACATCAGGCCACCCAGATAATCTCTTCCACCTCCATGGGACCTGAATTATGTCTGAAAAATTAACGTTACTACACTTTAAACCTGCCCCTTCTATATATCTCTAAATTTCAATACTTTGAAAACAGTACTACTTGTTGTCTTTACCTCTGCATTTACAAGTCCTTTTGTCTAGTTCCCCTTTTCTGCTCTTTAATAGAGACAGGTTGACCCTCAGGAATAAGTCTTTCTTTATGCCTTAAGTAGTAACTGAAATTTGTCTCACTCAGTATATCTGCTTCCCTGCATTTTTCCCCAATCCGCAAATTAAGGGAGAATGTATTGTTCATCTACTGGGTATTCAGAGACAACTAATATTCCTGTTCTGTTATTCCTTCGTGGTAAATCCCTCAAGGGTCAAATTAAAGTATATTCTGCAAGAGCTGTTGCTTTTTTCAAGGGTTTAGACTCCAGATCTATTCAAGAGGCAGTTGTCTGGTTTTCATGTATACCTTTACCAAACATTACAAAATAGATCTATTTTCTAGGACCAAAATAAGTTTTGCCAAAACCATATTTTAAAAGGTTATTAATTCCATTTCTGTCCCCCAGCTCTCTATCCAATCTACATAAGAGTTGTGGGACTCATCCCCTCAGCTTTACTGCAGTAATCTAATGATGAACATAATATAGTTGAGTAAGAACTTACCATAACAGTCAATGTTCATAGAGGTCACTGTTGCAGTATATGTACCCTCCCACTACCCCTGTTGTTCTTTACCATAGGCTGAGGTGGAATCCCTTTTTGTATTTGTCCTCTCTCCCTTTTTTTCTCTTATCCATGTCTATCCGGTTAGCCTATCAGCCTAATTTTTCTCCTTGGGCAGGAAAACTTTGAGGATTTTTGCATACGTATGTCCCTTAAGTACCAGCATATAGTCTTGTACATGGGTCTAAGGTCAGACAGAGAGAGTGAGAGGAAGGTATCCCTAAGCTTTAGTGGACTAGCCCGATAAATGGTATCCTTGGTGGGGTATGTCCCATCAATTAGCATTACAGCAGCAGTGAGCTATTTGAATATCTGTTGTTTAGGTGAATTCCTGCATAGGTGTGCTTTCTCTATCCTAAGCATCCCTGTATTATTTTTCATAAAGAGAAGGTTTTCTCTACATATTTCCATCATGTTCAGGGTGGCTTAACTTAGCCAATACATTAATATGTCAGTTTTCTAATCGCAGAGAATAGTTCCTACATGCTTTTGTCTTGGTAGAACAAAAGATCTTGGGAAGAATGACCAACTTTTCATTTCCCTTGTTCACAGTAAAGTGCAGCAAAAAAGTTACTTGGTTCACACTGTGTGGGTGGTCGTCAGAATACTTTGTTATGATTATTACTATTATTTTTTGTTATGAAAAACGCATCAGACTTTTGCCAAAAAGAAAAAAAAACACATTCATCTTGTGTTATGGCTGTTGCTTTGGTTCAGAAATTTTACAGTGAATGATGTATGTGGTGTTGCAGAAAGGGCATCACTGCACACTTGCAATGCACTATAAGCTGGCTGTGATCTTAAGGTTCACATTCTGTCTTTGGGGCTACCATACTGCAGTGCACTCTGTGTTGATGCCACCTAAGAAGTTTAACTGTCCTGTGGTTGAAGTGGATTGACTGGCTCATGTAAGATTCAGAAGCTGTGTACCTGCCATGTTAGATCTTCATGGTGCATGTCCATCCACTTCAGCAAACTTACCCACCTTCCCAGTCCTTTTTTTCTCATCTTTTCCTTTCTTAATAATTTCCTCTGGATAAACCTACAGGAATTTAGTGGTGGTGTTATTTTTTTTTTGGGGGGGGGGCTACTGTCATGCAGTCGTTCTAGGTGAAGGCTTGATCTGGAGAGAATGGGGCGTGATGTGCATTATTGAATCATGGGGAGAAATTTTAGACCTTGACAGAGTTTTAATTCTGCTGAGAAACCATTGCCTGACACCCCAGTCCTAGGGTTGTAGTGGATAGACATGGATCATGAAGATCTCTGTTGTTTTGGTAAGTATGCAACTTTGTATTTACTATCATAGATGTTCATCTGCAGTAATTCATATGGCTAATTTGTCAGTCCACATTGGTTCTATGACACAGTCAAATTTGGTTGAATACTATATGGTGAAATGGTATGTTATGTTATGTTTGTGTAGACATATTAAACACAAAACTGCACCAAAGTTTTCAAATAAAAAGTGTACATCAGACCATAAATTTAGAAAAACTATGTGCTCTTCAGTGTTAATATTTTTTTCTTGTATTTACAGATAGCATTGTGATAAGAATCTGTGGAAACATTATGGAAAAGAGACAAGTTAGAGGCTGAATACATTACTACAGTCTGTGAACACTTATAAACATTTTGGCAGGCTCACAGTGCAGTGAGTTGTACAAAAGTAAATGATTTGAGCACCATTAGCTCTCTGAAAGTGTTGTCCATTTCTGTTGTGTGTTCTAAGGGTGACAGTAAGCTTCTCATATGGTATGATTTGATGGCTATCATGAGAGTGTCACAGCTTCTGGGTTTAATCCTGAACTCCGTCAGTGGTTGGCACTAGTAGTATGGCAATAGCTGCCTAGTTGTTGTGTCCACCACAGGTGCCTGTTGTGCAAGTGAAACCTGAAAGTGCAAATCCTTGTAATTGCAAATGTTGGGATATTTGTCCTCTTCCCCATAGCACCAGCAGCCTTTGCAGTATTGCATTTAAAATAGGCCTGTGAGGGAAAAATTCTTTATTGTGGGTGCAAGGAAGGGCCTCCTTTCACAACTCTTGTTTAAAAATCCCAAATTTGCAGTTACTGGGATTTTACAGTTTGGGCTTCATACTTTTAGGGAGCTGTTCTTCATGTCATAAGAACCTCACAGTGAACTGCAGGGCAGCTACTGGTGCTGACATTATGACTGTAGATTAAAAGATTTTGTGTTCTGTTTGCGATCATATGTTCTCTGGAAATTATCAAGGTGCAGTTATCATTCCAAGTAACCAGCCCTTTCTGATATTGTGGGGGTCGTCATTAGGATGGAGTCTGCTCCATGAATAGTCTGATAGCTTTTCCTTCACTGTTCTAGGGTTCAGTTTTTGACTCCCAATAATGAGTTTATGCAATTGCAGACCCTGAACCTGGCAGCCTGGCTTATTCCCTGACCTCTCCTCCAGCTGCCAGCCTAAGCAAACAAGTCCTGGATGTTCTATGTGAGGCCAGATGCCCTAGCACTAGAAAATCCTATGCTGACAAGTGGAAAAGGTTTTGCACCTGGATCCAGGCTAAGGGAGCTGAAACAGCACAGCCCTCCCTACCTCTCATCCTGGATTTACCTAGCAGACCTATGACACAGGGGTCTATCCTCCTCTTCTATTAAAATTCATGCCTCTGCCATCTCCGCTCTTTACAGCACAGAGCCAGTTCTCTTCTCACACCCTCTCATCAAACAGTTCTTAAGAGGGGCTAACAACTTAAGGCCACCCAGAAGAGCTTCTACCCCAGCCTGGGACCTTAAGTTTGTGTTGGAAAAACTCACCCTACCCCACTTTGAGCTGGTAGCTTCAGCAGAATTAAAATTCCTCTTTTGGAAAACAGCCTTGCTTCTGGCCATCACTTTAGCTTGAAGGGTTTCAGAGCTACAAGCACTCATGGCTGTAGAGCCCTTCATCATTTTCCATGTTGACAGGGTTTCCCTCAGAACTAACCCATTCTTCATGCCTAAAGTGGTGTCCAGTGTGGCTCTCAACCAATCCATTCATCTGCCCACCTTTTTCTCTAACCCACAAAACAAGAGGGAAAGGATTTTGCACTCTCTAGATGTGCACAGACAGCTCAGATTTTATCTGGATAGGACTAAATCTTTTAGGAAAAACTGACCAATTGCTAGTCAGCTTCACGGCAGGGGCAGAGAGCAAGGCCATATCTAAACAATCTCAAAATGGATAGCACACTTCATCCATTTCTGCTACAAACAGCACGGGAAACTGCCTCCAAAGGGGGTCAGGACACATTCCACCAGGACAATATCCACCTCTGCAGCTTTTCTCAGAGGGGTCCCCACCAGGGACATCCTGCAACATGGACTTCTGTTCATACCTTCACCAAGCATTACCACCTGCCTATTTTCTCCAAATCTACGGCAGTCTTTGCCACCGCAGTCTTGCAGGGCATCTTAGCCAGCCCCCAGTCATCTTGACTGCCTCCACCCTTTTCTTCAGCTTTGGGAATCAACCCAAGTGTGATGACTGCAACAGTGAAACATGAAGAACATAGTACAGTTGTGTACACTTGCCATAAATGTAGATGTTTAAGTTTATTCACTGTTGCAGTCCTGGTTACCCTCCCTCCAGCCCCCTAACTTCTTTTGACTATACCTCTACCTTCCTTTACTATGCTTAAAAGCCTTTTTGGTGTATTTGCTTTTTTGTTGGAGGTATACCATTGTACTTTTATATTTAATTGCTTCCCATTAGGGGGGCACCTGACATCTGGGGCAAGAAAACCTGATGTAATGGCGTTGGCTGCATGTTTTATACCCCTGACGACCTGACGTCATGGAAGAAGGGACAGCAACCGATGCAGGACCCAAGACTTTGTTAATCAGGCTGACTAAGTTCTACCTTCAAGCAGATAACCCAAATGTAATGACTGCAACAGTGAATACACTCGAACATCTACATTTATGGTAAGTGTACACAACTGTACTTTCTAGCTAATACATATATTTTCCTTTTTAAACATACAGGATTTTACTTTTGAAATAAAAACATTTTATAAGAGATGTATCCTGCACCATTATTGCTTTCTACAAACTGAGCAGTAGTTCAGCACCTCATTCCCAATGGAGACACAATATAATGGAAAATGTCAGACTGCGACAGTGATGGCATATGAACTCTGCATCTTAGTACCTTTGTATAAAAGAGCATCTCTCACTCCCTGTTTTATATTTCGTTATGAAATTTTCAACTAGTGTCCTTAGGTGCTCAGCTACAAAATGTACCAAAGTTGCTTTTCTACCCCTAGAACTTTCAGTGCAGCTCAGTGCTGAATTTGACCCTACCAATTTAGCTGCTCGAAACCTTACCTGTGACATGTTGCAAATAAGAAAATGTGTATATTTTTTGGAGAGATGTATGTGAAGTTTACTTTTTTACGTAATGACAATGTAGTACGCACACACACATACACATTCTGGATATTAGTTTCACTCTGACTTTTGTACTGAGGTCATGTAATCCACACTTTAATAGAAACTATATATAATTGTAATATCAAAAGGCCTCTCTAAAGCTGTGTTTGGTACCTGCAAATGAGGCCATATTTCGAGTTCCCTCATCACCATTCTTAATCTCGGGGAATTATAATTCGGTAATTGTATTTAAAACACACCCAAGACATCAGTCCTGCGCTGAAGTAGTTTATTGCATCTTAGTCCTGATTTAAAAGGCAGCATATTCCCTTTTAATACATGGAGTTTAGGCCTCACCTTTTCTGCAGTGACAGAAATCATGTCTTATCCAGTGATATTTTTAATTCATGATATAATAATGCCAGTAAGTATATTATTGGTATTGACTAAATTCTAATCTGAACTAAAGTATACTTACACGTAATGAAGACCGAGTATAATGCTACTTGGAAGCCTAGCATTTTTAGTTGTTGCAGTACAGGGTTGTCTCTGAAACAGTTTGACATTTTTAAGTAATTTTTTTTTTTTTTTGGGGGGGGGGGGTAGTAGTTTAGCTGAACATTAAATTTGTGACAGGGTAATGTTTCCAAGTGACAGCCTAACAGTTCCCAGTAATACTTTATTCTTTTTTGTTTGTTTCTATATTGTTTAAATGCTGTAAACCATCATTTTTAGGGACAGAGAAATAGTGGATGTACTTCGTGTTCCACTGTTGCAGTCATCACACTCTGGTTATCTGCCTGCAAGTAGCCCTCAGTCGGCCCAAATACCAGTGTCTTGGGAATTCTGCGTCGGATGCTGTCGCCTCATCCATGACGTCAGGGGTATAAAACATGCAGCTGACGCCATTACATCCACTTTTCTTGCCGAGCGGGAACCCGAAGCAGAAGCAGTTCACAAGTGCCGGTCGGCAGCTACCTGAAATTTTCGTTTTTCGAGTTTCAAACCTGAAGTCTTCTAAAGCTAAGTACCCCATTGGGAATCATTTTTTCTTGCTCTAACTGATGTCAGAAAAAGTTAACAATTGTCTTGCCTGTGGAAAGTAAATACCTCACAGAGATTTTCATTCTTACTGCATCACCTGTTTAGGCCCAGACCACGACATCTCTCGCTGTCGGTTTTGTGCCTTGTTCAACACCCGAACTATTCGTCGTCGGGCTATTTTTGTCTCTAATTTCTTTCGCTCTCGTTCTCCATTTTCCGAAATGGCATCAGTAAGCCATTCAGAAAAAACACAAAGATAAAGACAGAGACCGCATAGGTCCAAAACTGCCGAGGATGATTCTGTTAAGCTAGTCACCAGTCCGCCAGTACTCAGGCACTTTTGCAGCCCCTGTTACCTGCTTCTACAGATTCGCAGGCCTCTACTGAGACCCATTTGGAGTCTGGTATGCCGTCAGATGCTTCTTCGACTATGGAACCTGCGGATGTCTCTACCTTGGCTGGGTCCAGAGCAGGTGTGCAGGCACCGGCTTCTGAGGGTGTATTCAGACCTTCCGATGATCCATTAACCAACTACTTCGTTAATGACTAAATCTGCCAAATTTTTCAGGCCCAGAGTTTGCACTACACATAGGAAAATAACGACCAGAGCACATTCTCAAGCTCCCATGCCACAGAAACAAATGCTTAGAATGGCTGAAGACCTTATTACTTTAATTAGGGGAAGCCAGCCTTCCCCCTTTAAAAGATAAAGAATTGATTTTCCTTCAGATTCTTCAGACCATGATTCTGATGACTGTGACCCCTGTGATTACCAGGACATGTACCCTTATCTACCTATGAGGACTCAGATGCAGAAGAGTCAATTCCCTCAGCCTCCCCCCAAGAGGATCTTTCTTTCTGTGAAACCTTGCATACCCTAAGAGAGCATTTCCACTGGGAATGTCAAGACTACCCACAGTCCAAAAAGAGACTCGGGGAATTTTTAGACTTGCCTCAGCATAGGCCCTCTAGCTATTCCCCCTGTCCTGGATATTGTAGATGATGTCTTCATGGAATCCAGCCTTACCCCTAATCCTTTACCACCTGCTCTTAGAAAGCCTGACCGATACTATAGAGTACCTGACTCTCACAAATTTCTCTTTAAAAATCCCACTGCGGATCCAGAGACCATTTCCCAGGGACCTAAGGATATTAAGGCTTCTGCAGCCAAAAACCCTACCCCTTCAGACAGGGATTCTAGGGATCTAGACAGATGGGATAAGAAGGTGTGTACCTCTGGAACTCTTGCCATCAGGGTTTTAAATTACCAGTTTCACATGTTGAAGTACCAGCAGTATATTATTGATCTAATTAAACAAAAAATTTTGTTGATTCCTGATTGTGCAGAAAATAAGGACTTACAGGACTTAATGCATTCTGGAAACCAAGTTTGTAAATATACTTTGCAGTATGGTTTTGATGCCTTAGAAGCATCTTGCAGGACTGCTGTCACTGGGTCTGTTCTGAGAAGGAACAAATCTTGCCAGATCATGTCAAGGCAAATTACTTGATGCTCCATTAAACCAAGACTGTTTGTTTGGCTCTAAACCAGAAGAAGTTCTTAAAAAGATGGAAGAAAAAGCTAAATCCATGCAAACTGTTAAAGATTTCTTACAGATACAGCCACCTAGATTCAGTAGGCATTGGCTTTCAAAAAATTGGTCCTTTCCAGTTCCTTCCAGACCTTCGCAGCCCAAACCCAGGGCCAACAGACTACAAAGACTACAGTCTCAGGGTATGCACAGATACAACGGAGTGCTCCCTCCTCAAAAACTGGGAGTGGTAAGCCACCCACCCCAATGGAAAAAGTTCACAGCGACTTGTCCTTAACTCTTCCCAGCCATGCCCAAGTACTTGCACCCCTAGGAGGAAAACTCACCCTGCATGCAAAAAAACTGGGAGTATATTGTGTTTCCACTCTCTGACAACCCCAAGCGGATTGCCAGACCTTCCTCCAAGCCAGTGGACAGAGGCCCAAAAGCAAGTACTTTCTCTTCTCAGTATCAGGGCTATTCAACCTGTGGCAACAGAGCAAAGGGGACAGGGTTTCTACTCTAGGCTGTCCCTGGTGCCCAGGAAAGAGAACTCTTGGCGCCCTATTCTGGATCTGTCAACCCTAAACACCTTCCTGGTGGTACCAAAATTCAAAATGCTTACACTCCAGCAGCTCCTTCATATGCTAGCCAAGGACTCCTGGCTAGTCACCCTAGACTTAAAAGAAGCTTTTCTGCACATCCACATATGGGAATCTTGCAGGAAATAGCTACGTTTCAAGGCAGTTCTCTGCACTTCCCTTTGGCTTATCTACTGTGCCCAGGGTATTCACAAAATGCCTAACTCCAGCCATTGTATACTGCAGGCAGAGAAAAATTCAAATATACCCATACTTGAACGATTGCCTGATCCAGGTAGATAGTCAGGAATTACTACTTCAGCACCTGACATTTGTAAAGAGACTTCTAACTTCTCTGGGATATACCATCAGCGAAAAGAAATCACATCTGGTACCCAGACAAAAAATTGTATTCCTGGGAGCAAGCTTGAACACAATTTCCCAGATGGCATTCCTCACTCCAGAAAAACAAGTTTATTTGACAAACTGCTGGCCACTGAAACCCAGCTATCTGCAAGAAAAATACTGCAAGCCCTAGGATTCATGGCCTCTTGCATTCTACTAATTCCATATGCAAGACTGCATATGAGGAAACTTCAATAGTACTTAAAAAGCCTCTGGTGTCAACATTCTCAAGACCTGGAAACAATGATTCCCTATCATTCCTTGCCTAAGGACAGAGTTCCTTTGGTGGGCAGAGGCCTGCTACCGCAATAAGGGACTCCCTCAATCCCACCCGCCCAAACCCTGACAACAGACACATCAGACTATGCATGGGGGGGGCTCACATGGCAGGCAAATAGAGCCCAAGACAAATGCACCTGCATATCAGTCAAAAAGAAATGTTAGCTGTACAGAATGCACTGACAGCCTTCCGATACTTTATCCTTCCAGGACAACTCATAGAGACGGGACCACACCACGGTTATGTGGTACATCAGCAAGCATGGGACAGCTCATTCCTACCCACTCTGCAGGTTAGTCTTGTCTCTGTGGAACACAGCCTTGAACAATCAAGTGCACCTGCAAGCTCAATTCCTACCAGGCAAAGAAAATTCACTGGCAGATGATTTAAGTAGAAATCTAATGGACCCACACGAGTGGAAACTGGAGCCAAACCCATTCAAACTTCTAATCCACAGGTGGTGAACACCAGAGGTAGACCTCTTTGCTTCCCCCCAAAACCACCAATTCAGCAAATTTTGCACCAGAATTCCCCACAGCCAAGCATGGAAGTGGATGCCCTTTCATTTACATGGGAAAACCTCTCAATCTATGCCTCCCCCCCTCTCTGCCCCTCTTCCCGAAAGTGCTACTCAAGATCAAACAGGACAGGCCAAAGACAATCCTGATTGCACCAGACTGGCCACACTGGCACTGGTACCCACTTTTATGCAGTCTGACAGCAGTGCCACCCTGGCACCTGCATCAGACCCCCTCTCTGCTGTCCCAGCAGGAGGGCCAGATTTTGCATCCTCAGCTGCAAACCCTGAACCCTAGCAGCCTGGCTGATTCCCTGAATGCATCACCACCAACCCTCAGCAAACAGGTGCTGGACATCATCCTTGAGGCCATGAGGCCTAGTACTAGGAAATCCTATTCAGAAAAGTGGAAAAGATACTGCTCTTGGTGCCAGTCTCAGGGTAGGGACACAACATTGCCTGCCTTACCTCAAATCCTAGATTACCCAGCAGAGCTGCTCCACAAAGGCCTATCCTTCTCTTCAATTAAGACTCATGCCTCTGCCATCTCAGCTCATTACAATACTGAGCCCACCCCTCTTTTCTCACCCTCTGGTCAAACAGTACCTGAGAGGAGTTAACAATTTAAGACCCCCGAGGAGAGCTCCCACTCCTGCCTGGGACCTTAACTTTGTACTAGAGAAGCTCATGCTTCCCCTTTTTGAGCCTGCTGCTACAACAGAGTTAAAATTCCTCTCTTGGGAAACAGCCTTACTTCTAGCCATCACTTCATCAAGAAGAGTGTCTGAGTTGCAGGCCCTTATGGCTGTGGAACCCTTCATTATCTTCCATGCGGACCGAGTTTCCCTCAGGACTAACCCATCATTTATACCCATGGTAGTATCCAGTGTGGCTTTAAACCAATCCATCCATTTACCCGCCTTTTTCCCTAATCCTCAGAATAAAGGGGAAAGGATCCTCCACTCCTTGGACGTGCACAGACAGCTTAGGTTCTACAGGACATCCTGGAAGCTGCAACCTGGAGTTCTGTATACACCTTCACCAAGCATTACCACTTACCTATCTTTTCTAAATCCAGAGCTGGATTTGCTACAGCAGTCTTACAAGGCCTGCTAGCCAGCCCTAATACTTCTTGACTGCCACCACCTTTCCTCAGCTTTGGGAATCAACCCAAGTATGTGATGACTGCAACAGTGAAACACGAAGAACATAGTACAGTTGTGTACACTTACCATAAATGTAGATGTTCAAGTGTATTCACTGTTGCAGTCCTGGTTACCTTCCCTTCAGCCCTCTGACTTATCTATACTTTCTACCTATCCTCTTTTTTTGGCCATATCTTATGGCATTGGTATTTACTTTTTACTGGAGGTGTTACACACCCTATAATTGCTTCCTGTTTTGGGGGCTCCTGACATCTGGGGCAAGAAAAACTGATGTAATGGCGTAAGCTGCATTTTTTTATACCCCTGACGACCTGACATCATGGAAGAGGCGACAACATCCGACGCAGAAATCCCAAGACTCTGGTATTCGGGCTGACTGAGGGCTACCTGCAGGCAGATAACCCAGGTGTGATGACTGCAAGAGTGAATACACTCTAACATCTACATTTATGGTAAGTGTACACAACTGTACTTTCTCTGTATTCCGAAATGGCTTTGGTAAGCCATCTGACTACCGATCTTCCAAAAAAATGTAAGGATAAAGACAGACCGCACAGGTCCAAAACTGCCGACGACTCTTCCTTTAAGCTAGTCGCCAGTTCGCGGTACTTGGTGAGGCACTTTGCAGCCCCTGATGCCCGTTTCGATGGATTCATATGCCGCTACAGAGACCCATTCGGAGTCTGGTATGCCGCAAGATTCTTCTTTGACTACGGAATCTGCGGATGTCTCTACCTTGGATGGGTCCGGAGCCACTGTGCAGGCACCAGCTTCCGACTGAAGTTCTTCGCATTACCGATATTCGATAAAAACCAACAACTTCTTTTGCATATTCAGTTTTGTCTAAAACTACCGAGTTTCTAAGGCCAAGAGTACGAGCTATGCCTAAAAAACCGAAGACCCAAACTTAAGCACCTACTTCCTGACACAACATCAAATGCTTAAAATGGTAGAAGACCTGATTATGCTGATTAGGGGAAGCCAGCCTTCCCCTGCTAAGAGAAAAAGAGAACTGTCCCCAGCAGCTTTAACTGACCAAGAGTCCGATGACTCTGAGGTTTCTGAATATGAAAACATGCCTTTATCTGTTTGAGGATTCAGATGCAGAGGATTTTTCTTTTGGTGAAACCCTACATTCTTTAAGAGAGGATTTGCACTGGGAATGCCAGGATTATCCTCAGTCCAAAAAGAGACTCAGAGAATTTTTAGATTTGCCACAACATAGACCTTTAGCTATCCCTCCTGTTCTGGATGTTGTGGATGATGTCTTTATGGAATCCAGTCTAACTCCTGATAATTTACCCCCTGCTCCAAGGAAACCAGACATGTACTACAGAGTCCCTGAGTCTCACGAATTTCTTTTCAAAAATCCTACTGCTAACCCAGAGGTCATTTCCCAGGGGCCTAAAGGCAACTACAGCTAAGAATCACACCCCTTCGGGCAGGGATTCCCGAGCTTTAGACAGATTGGGTAAAAAAGTATATACCTCTACAACTCTCACCATTAGGGCATTGAAATGCCAGTTTCACATGCTGAAATACCAGCAACATATTATGGAACTTATTAAGCAAAAATGATCTACCTTTACAGTCTGTGCAGAAAATAAAGAATTACAGGAGCTTATGCATTCTGCAAGCCAAGTCAGCAAGCATACCTTGCAATGTGGCTTTGATGCCCTAGAAGCATTTTGCAGGGCAGCTGTCACTGGTTCTGTATTAAAAGAGCATGCTTGGCTTAACGAGCAGACCTTGTCAGACCATGTCAAATCAAAATTACTAGACGCTGCTTTGAACAAGGACAATCTGTTTGGCACCAAAGCAGAAGAGGTTCTAAAAAAGATGGAAGAAAAAGCTCAATACAGACAGTCAAAGAATTTTTGCAAGTCCAGCCTCCAAGATTCAGTAGGCATTGCCCCTCGAAACATTGGTCTTTTCCAGCCCCTTCAAGGCCATCTCAAATTAGACCCAGGGGAAACAGACCCCCTAGATTACAGTCTCCGGGTATGCAGAGATCTAAGCAATGGAGTACCTCCACTTCTAAAACAGGGAGTGCTAAGCCACCCCCTTATGAAAAGAATTCACAATGACTTCTCAACTCCACTCCTCACCTCTGCCCAATTGCTTGTGCCCCTAGGAGGAAAACATGCCCATCATGCAAAAAAACTGGTCCTTCCTCATCAAAGACAGATGGATCCTCAACATTGTATCCCAGGGGTACAAATTGTACTTCCACTCAGTGCCAACCCCAAAAGCGTTCCCAGACCTTCCTCCAAACCAGTGGGCAGAGGCACA
Organism: Protopterus annectens; assembly: GCF_019279795.1. NCBI lineage: Eukaryota > Metazoa > Chordata > Ceratodontiformes > Protopteridae > Protopterus > Protopterus annectens. The sequence goes on from NC_056732.1 coordinate 1,351,362,244, forward strand.
AAACCAAGTTCAATCCCTGCTCTCCCAGATATGCTCCAACAAACTAATGGGCACACTCTCCATAAGGGCAAGTCAACCTGTTCCTGCAGAACAGATAGGTCAAGGTTTTTATTCCAGACTTTTCCTAGTACCCAGAAAAAAGAGCAATTGGTGCTCAATCGTAGATCTTTCCATTCTAAACACCTTCCTGGTGGTACCAAAATTCGAAATGCTCACCCTTCAGCAGCTTCTTCCTGTGCTGTCCAAAGATGCCTGGTTAGCCACCCTAGACCTAAAAGAAGCCTATCTGCATATCCCTATCAGGGACTCATGCAGGACATACCTGTGTTTCAGGGCAGGATCTCTGCACTTCCCTTTGGCTTATCCACTGCTCCCAGAGTCTTCACAAATTGATTCAGGCAGACACGAAAAGCTGTTTCAGCACCTGACATGTGTAAAGAACATTTATCAAAAAAAAGAAATCAAAACTAGTCCCCAGTCAAAAGATTGTATTCCTGGGTACAAGCTTGGGCACAGCATCCCAGATGGCATTCCTTACTCCAGGAAAACAAGCCTATCTAACAGGCTACTTTGCTCAAATGGCCACCAGAACCCATCTATCCACAAGGAAAATCCTGCAGGCCCTAGGGTTCATGGCCTTTTGCATTCTACTAATTCCATATGCCAGACTGCATATGAGGAAACTTCAATGGTAATTAAAAAGTCTTTGGTGCCAACATTCTCAGGACCTGGAAACCATCATACCTACCCTACCTTGTCTAAGGACAGAGTTTCTTTGGTGGGCAGCAGCATGCACCACAACAAGGGACTTCCCTTTACTCAACCCCATGCCACCCAGACCCTAACCACAGACATATCAGACTATGCCTGGGGGGCACATCTGGACGACAAGTGCATTCAGGGCCACTGGAGCCCAAGTCAAATTCAACTGCACATCAACCAAAAAGAGATGCTAGCTGTTCAGCACACTCTGACAGCTTTCAGATTCCTACTCTCACTAGGACCCCTGCTAATAAAAACAGACAACACCACAGTTATGTGGTTCATCAACAAGCAGGGGGGAACCCACTCTGCAGGCTGGCCATGGCCCTGTGGAACACAGCCTTGGACATGCATATTCATCTGCAAGCTCAGTTCCTGCCAGGCAATCAAAACGCTCTGGCAGACTTAATCAGAACTCTCCTAGACCCACACAAGTGGCAATTAGACCCAGGCACTTTCAACCTTCTAACCCAGAAATGGGGGATTCCGGAGGTGGACCTTTTTGCCTCCCCCTACAATCACCAACTCAGCAAATTCTGCACCAGGACACCTCACAGCAGGGCCTGGAAAGTGTATGCCTTATCTTCCAGTGGGTAATCCTCTCAATCTATGCATTTCCCCCCCTGCCTCTTCTCACAAGAATATTACTCAAGACATGACAGACCAAGGGCACTCCTGATTGCCCCAGACTGGCCATGCCAGCACTGGCACCCACTACTGCTCAGCCTGTCACCGGTGCCACCATGGCATCTACCCCAGATCCCAAACCCTCCTCACTCAGCAGGAAGGACAGATCTTGCACCCGCAACTGCAAACCCTGAATCTTGCAGGCTGGCTTATTCTTTGAATTCTCCCCCAGTGATCAGCCTAAGCAAGCAGGTGCTGGATGTCATTCTTGACGCCAGAAGACCCAGTACAAGGAAATCCTATGCTGATAAGTGGAAAAGGTATTGTTCCTGGATTCAGTCTAAAGGAAGAGGACACAGTACTGCCCTCCTTGCTTCTAATCCTGGATTACCTAGCAGATCTACTCCACAGAGGCCTATCCTTCTTTTCCATTAAGATCCATGCCTCTGTCATCTCGGTTCATTACAGCACTGAGCTACCACTCTTCTTTCACCCTCTCATCAAACAATTCCTGAGAGGGGCAAACAACTTAAGGCCACCAAGGAGAACCCCCCACCCTTGCTTGGGAACTTAACTTTGTACTGGAAAAGCTCATGCTACCCCCTTTGAGCCTGCAGCATCAGCAGAGTTAAAATTCCTCTCTTGGAAAACAGCCTTGCTTGTGGCCATCACTTCAGCTAGAAGAGTGTCTGAGCTACAAGCACTTATGGCTGTGGAACCCTTCATTATTTTTCATGCTGACAGGGTCTCCCTCAGTACTAACCCTTCCTTTATGCCTAAAGTGGTTCCAGTGTAGCTGTCAACCAATCTTTCCATTTGCCAATCTTCTACCCAAATCCTCAAAATAAAGGGGAAAGGATCCTGCACTACTTAGATGTGCACAGACAGCTCAGATTCTACCTTGATGGGACTAGGCCCTTTAGGAAATCTTATCAGTTAGTCATTTTTGCACCAGGGCAGAGGGCAAGGCCATTTCAAAACATTTTCCAAATGGATAGCACACTGTATCCATTTCTGCTACAAACACCATGGGAAACCAACCCCTCAGGGAGTCAGAACGCATTCTACTAGGGCAACTTCTACCTCTACAGCATTCCTCAGGGGAGTCCCCTACCAGGGACATTCTGGAAGCTGCTACCTGGAGTTCTGTTCACAACTTGAAGCATTACCACCTGCCTATCTTTTCCAACTCCAGGGCAGGTTGTGCAACAGCAGTCCTGCATGGCATACTAGCCAGCCCCAATTCTTCTTGACTGCCTCCACCCATTCTTCAGCTTTGGGAATCAACCCAAGTGTGATGACTGCAACAGTGAAACACGAAGAACATAGTACAGTTGTGTACACTTACCATAAATGTAAATGTTCAAGTGTATTCACTGTTGCAGTTCTGGTTTTCCACCCTCCAGCCCACTTCTCTCTCTCGCCTCTCTGTGTCTATTACTCAGCCCTTACACGGCTATTGGTATTTGCTTTTTACTGGTGGTGTTTTTCCCACCATAACTTAGCTCCCTATTTGGGGCGCTCCTGACATTTGAGGCAAGAAAGACTGATTTAATGATGTCGGCTGCCTGTTTTTATACCCCTGACGACCTGACGGCAGTCCTGAAGTGACAGCAACCGACACAGAAATACTAAGTCTGTGGTATTCGGGCTGACTGGGGGCTACCTGCAGGCAGATAACCCAAGTATGATGACTGCAACAGTGAATACACACTAGCATTTGTATTTATGTTAAGTGTACACAACTGTACTATATTGCTTTACCAATTTGTATGTGGGTACATAATTTACCTCTATTGCCTTTGTTTTAACTTCATTAATCTTGTATCCCAAAAAATTTTGAAACTGTCTCAATATGTTCCATAGCGCTGTAATGTCTCTTTCTGGTTTTGTCAGGTATAAAATAATGTCATCTGCAAACAGAGCCAGCTTCTCTTGACTACCATACCAATTATATCCTTGAGTTTGAGTCCCTTATCTTCATTGCCAGTGGTTCTAAATATAATGCAAATAAAAAGAGGAGAGAGTACACCCCTGCCTCTTTCCTCTGCTCAGGCAGAGATTATCAGAGAGGACCCCTGTCAGTATCTTTTACATCTCCTATCCCTCATTTATCCTCGTAATCAACCTTATAATTTTATCAAGGAATGCAAATGCTTCTATTGCTTTGTTCCTAAAGTCCCAGCTTACTCTGTGAAATGCTTTCTGTGCATGAATATCCACCTACAACAGTAGTATTTTCTTACTTTCTACTTCCCTCCTAAGCATCAGTGTTCTGTTAATGTCAGATGGTTTCCTCCCATCCAGAAAATCAATTTTGGCATCACTTTTGCCATTTGTTTAACCATTATAGACATAAACACTTTATAATCACGGTTTAGTATTAAAATGGGCCTGTATGAAGCTGAATCTTTTCCGTCTTAGGTATTACAGCTACCACCGCTTTCTTCCAGGATGTTGGTACTTCTCCTCCTGTTAAAGTACTGTTAAAACGTTCCAGATCTTTATCAGTTTTTTCCACAGGAATACCATCTATTTCTGGGGACTTTCCTGTAGATCGATTATACATCACCATTTTTATCTCATCTCCTCATATCCTAACTGGTAGTAACTGAGCCTCCTGTACCTCTAACCTTGCCATATTTAATACTTCCACAAGCTTTTCCATTTGTACATTTTCTTGATTTCCATATTTTTCTGCTTTATACAAACTTTCATAGAAGTATTCAAAGTATTTTGGCAATTCTAAAGGATCCATTGTTATAGGCTCCCTAAGCTTAGTGATGACCCCTTCTACTTTTTTTTGCCTGAGTCATGTTACTGAAAGTTTTTGTGCTCTAGTTATTATTAAGCAATAGCTGCTTAACAATCTTTTTAAACTCATGCATGTTATTGAGGTAAGCCCTTATTTTCTGTTTAGCATTCTGCAGATGTTCATCGTGTTTCACTGTTGCAGTCATTATATTTGGGTTAGCCTGCTGGCAGGCTACCCGCAGTCAGCCTGAATTCCAAAGTCCTGATCCGGCGTCGGTTGCTGTCGCCTCCTCCCTGACGTCAGTGCGCCAGGGGTATATAAGATGCAGCCGACGCCATTTTCTTCAATCTTTCTTGCCGCACGGTGCCCGAAGCAAAAGCAGTTCGCAAGTGCCGGTCGTCCGACTCCTGAGATTTTCGTGTTCGAATTTCAGATCCGAAGTCTTCAATTAAAGCTAAGTACCCCGTTGCGGAAACTTTTTTCTTGCTCTAGTCTAGACCGATGTCAGAAAAAGTGTGGGAAGCAAATACCTCATAAGGACTTTCATTCTTATTGTATTCCTTGCCTAGGCCCTGATCACGACGTTGCTAATTGTAGGTTTTGTGCTAGATTTAACCAACACACTAATAAGCGTTGGTACAATTTCGCATTTCACTACTTTGGCCAAAATTTAATTACAAGATGTCGTCGGATAGCCATCCGACTACCGCAATTCACAAGAAATGCAAGGAAAAGGACAGTCATCCGAGGTCGAAAACTGACGATGAGGCTTCTTCTAAGTCAGTCGCCGGTTCGACGGTTCTCAGTGAGGCACTTTCGCAGCCCCTGACGCCCGCTACCTCAGAGCTGCAGGTCGCTTCCGACTCCCACGTGGAGCCGACCAGGCCGCTGGAAACTCAAGGTATTGGACACTCGGAAAATATTCCCTCAGATGGGTCTGGAGCCACTGAGTAGGCATCGGCTTCTGAGGGTGTTTTCAGGCCTACACAATTATATGTAAAACCGACTTCAGCTTCAAAGGCAAATACTAAAGTACCACTAAAGGCAAAGAAACAAGTACAGCAACCCCATGGACAGGCCTCCGTGCCTAACAAACAGATGCTCAAAATGGCCGAAGACCTAATTACTTTGATCAGGGGTTCCCATCCCCCTCCTAATAAGAGGCCTAGGCAAGAGACAGAATATGAATCTGTCACACGTGAAATCTATTGTTAGTACCAGGAAAGATCAGGTTTCTATTTCCTCTGACTCCTCCTCTGAATAGGAATACTCCCTTCCCCCCATGAGGATTCTGATGCTGAAAAATCTATCCCTTCAGCCTCTCCTCTTGAAGATTACTCTTTTGGGGAAACCCTGCATACCATGAGGGAGCGCTTCCACTGGGAGAGTCAAGATAACTCAGAATCTAAGAAAAGACTCGGGGGCTTTCTTTTGCTTCCTCAGCACAGACCCCTTGCTATTCCTCCTGTTTTAGACATAGTAGATGATGTATTTGCTGAGTCTGGCCTGTCTACTAACTCTTTACCTCCAGCTCCTGTTAAGCCAGACAGATACTGCAGGGTTCCAGATTCTCATAAATTTCTATACAAAAACCCTGCTGCTGACCCAGAAACTATCTCTCAGGGTCCCAAAGGGGTCAAGGCTTCCACTGGAAAAAGCCCTATCCCCTCTGATAGGGATTCAAGGGCTCTGGACAGATGGGGGAAAAAGATTTACACTTCTGCTACCCTGGCTGTAAGGGCTTTAAATTGTCAGTTTCATATGCTTAAATACCAGCAATACTTAATGTCACTGCTTAAACAGAAAATGTCAACAAATTCTGAATGTACAGAAAACAAAGAAATGCATGATTTGTTGCATGCTGCTGAACAAGTAGGAAAGCATACTTTGCAATGTGGTTTTGATTCTGTCGAGGCCTCCTGCAGGGCCACTGTTACGGGTTCTGTCATCAGGAGACATGCTTGGTTAATGGAACAGAATCTGCCAGATCATGTTAAAGCTAAGCTATTAGATGCTCCATTACAGCATGATACTTTGTTTGGTGTTAAAGCAGAAGAGGTGTTGAAGAAACTGGAGGACAAAGCAAAATCTATGCAAACAGTCAAGGATTTCTTACAGGTACAGCCACCCAGATTTAGCAGGAACTGGCCTGCAAAAAATTGGTCCTTTCCAGTGTCAGACAGGCCACAAAGAGGCAGATACAGACGCCCAAGAGGCAGATCCCAGCCCCAAGGCTCATACAGGCCTTAAACAATGGGGTGCTTCTACCTCCAAAAGCGGAGAAGACAAATCACAGCCATACAGAAAACAGTCCCAATGACTTTCCTCTGCCAGCACCAAGCACTTATCTTTTGGCAGCCACCTTAGGGGGAAAACTAGCACTTTTTTCACAAAATTGGCACATGATTACCCAGGACAAATGGGCCTTGAATATAGTGTCACAAGGCTACAGGTTCCACTTTCACACCCTGCCAAGGGCAAAAGGTATGCCAGACGTGCCACACAATCAATGGGCAGAGGCACAAAAACAAGTTTCATCCCTCATGGACATGAGGGCCATTCAGCGAGTACCACTTCAAGAGCAGGGTCAAGGATTTTACTCAAGACTTTTCCTGGTATCCAGAAAGGACAAAGCCTGGAGACCAATACTGGACCTGTCTATTCTAAACACATTTCTGGACATTCCAAAATTCAAAATGTTGACTTTGCAGCAGCTTCTGCCCATGCTGGGCAAAAAGGCTTGGCTGGTAACTTTGGACCTAAAAGAGGCATACCTGCATGTCCCAATCAGACAGTCTTGCAGAAGATACCTCAGATTCATAGCTGGCTCAATGCCCTACCAATTCTCTGCACTGCCCTTTGGCTTATCTACTGCGCCAAGGGTCTTCCCAAAATGCCTGGCACCAGTAATTGCATTCTGCAGACAAAGAGGAATTCAAATATACCCTTACTTGGACTACTGCCTTATTCAAGCAGAGAACAAGGACATTCTACTAAAACACCTGGCGTTTGTAAAAAGATTACTAATTTGCCTAGGGTACACAGTAAACAAAAAGAAATCAAAACTAGTACCCACTCAAGAGATAATATTCCTGGGTGCAAGCTTAAATACAACTGCCCAGATGGCTTATCTCACGCCAGACAAACAAAAGCAACTGACTTCTTACTTCAAAACTTTGGCAACAAAGACCCAGTTATCTGCAAGAAAAATTCTGCAGGCTCTGGGATTCATGGCATCCTGCATTCTATTCTACTAATTCCATATGCAAGACTGCATATGAGGAAACTACAATGGTATCTAAAAAGTGTATGGACTCAACATTGCCACAGCCTGGAAGCATTAACCACTCTCATCCCCTGCCTGCAACAGGAATTTCGATGGTGGGCACAGGCCTGTCACCACAACAAGGGGCAGTCATTCACTTAACCCACAGCCAGGCAAACTTTAACAGATGCATCAGATTATGCCTGGGGGGCCCACATGGCAGGAAAATGCATTCAGGGCACATGGTCCACAAACCAAATGCATCTTCATATCAATCAAAAAGAGATGCTAGCTGTTCAGAATGCCTTGACAGCTTTCAAAGATCTACTTCATCCAGGACAATTGCTGATAAAGATGGACAATACTACAGTCATGTGGTACATAAACAAGCAGGGAGGCACACGTTCCTACACCCTCTGCAGACAAGCCATGACTTTGTGGGACACAGCATTGACTTATCAAGTTCACCTGCAAGCACAATTCCTGCCAGGAAAGATAAATACTCTGGCAGATGAACTAAGCAGAAACCTCATGGATCCCCACAAGTGGAAACTGGATCCACAAGTCTTCAGCATGATAACAAGGAAGTGGGGATGCCCAGACATAGATCTATTTGCCTCCCCTCACAACTGCTAACTACAGAGATTCTGCACAAGGACTTATCACAAGCAAGCATGGAAAGTGGATACCCTATCCTTCAGCTGGAAAACCCTAACAGTATATGCCTTTCCTCCTCTGCCTCTCTTTCCCAAGGTACTCCTAAAGGTCAGACAAGAGAAGCCAAAAATGATACTTATTGCCCCAGACTGGCCCCGCCAGCACTGGTACCCAATCCTAAAGAGTTTATCTCAAGGTCCAGCCTGGACATTACCTCAGATTCCTCACTTACTGACCCAACAAAACAATCAGATCCTGCACAGCCAACTCAGGACCTTAACTCTGGCAGCATGGCGGATAATGTAGCCATTCAGAACACTCCTCTCTCTAAAGCGGTGATGGATGTTATTTTGGAGGCCAGGAGGCCCAGTACCAGAAAATCTTATGCAGAAAAATGGAAGAGATTCTGTGCTTGGAACCAGGCACAAGGATTTGACACGTTTGTTCCAAATATTCCTCAGATTTTACAATACTTAAGTGAGGTGCTGGACAAAGGCCTATCCTTTTCATCAATTAAGATTCATGCATCTGCCATTTCAGCCCATTACAATACGGAACCGCCGATTTTTTCTCATCCGTTACTAAAGCAGTACCTCAGAGGGGCCAAAAACATAAGACCTCCAAGGAGAGCACCAATACCTGCATGGGACCTCAATTATGTCTTGGAAAAACTCACGCTGCTTCCTTTTGAGCCAGCCTCAACAGCTGATATAAAATTATTGTCCTGGAAAACAGTTCTGCTCCTAGCAATAACCTCTACAAGACGAGTCTTAGAGTTACAGGCACTCATGGCTGTAGAACCTTTTATCATTTTCCATCCAGACAGGGTTTCTCGGAGGACAAACCTTGCATTTATGCCTAAGGTGGTGTCCAGTGTGGCCCTTAACCAGACCATTCATTTGCCTACCTTTTATCCAAACCCACAGAATAAGAGTGGGAGACTTCTGCATTCTTTGGGCATACACAGACAGCTACGCTTCTACTTGGACAGAACTAAAGCTTTCAGAAAGTCTGAGCAACTCTTAGTGGCATATGCTGCAGGATCACAAGGAAAGGCTATCTCAAAACAGACTATTTCAAAATGGATAGGCCATTGCATTCATTTCTGCTATTCACAACATGGCAAATCAGTGCCTAAGGGCATTAGGCCACATTCAACCAGAGCTGCAGCCACTTCAGCAGCCTTCCTCAGAGGAGTACCAACCAAAGACATTTTAGAGGCTGCAACTTGGAGTTCAGTGCACACTTTTACAAATCATTACCACTTACCTCTCTACTCTAAATCCAGAGCAGGCTTTGCCGCTGCAGTTCTGCAGGGCCTCGTAGCCTCTCCTAATCCTATTTAGACCCAGCCACCCAATCTCAGCTTTGGGATTCAACCCAAGTGTAATGACTGCAACAGTGAAACACGATGAACATAGTACAGTTGTGTACCTACCATAAATGTAGATGTTCGAGTGTATTCACTGTTGCCGTCCAGGTTACCCACCCACCATCCCCCTTTCCTTGCTGGGACTTGTCTGTACTTCTCTATTCTATAAAACCTATGTGGTGTATTTGCTTGTAGAGGAAGGAAATGGTTACTTTACTGCATGCATATTTATTGGCATAATTTTTTTAGCCTACCCTTTTGGGGGCACCTGACATCTGGGACAAGAAAAACTGAAGAAAATGGCATCGGCTGCATCTTATATACCCTGGAGCACTGACATCAGGGAGGAGACGACAGCAACCGACACCAGACCAGGACTTTGGAATTCAGGCCGACTGCAGGTAGCCTGCCAGCAGGATAACCTAAGTGTAATGACTGCAACAGTGAATACACTCCAACATCTACATTTATGGTAGGTACACAACTGTACTTTGCTTTGCTTCTTGTTCTAAGAGATTCCCCTTATTTTGCATTACTTTAACATTTGTCAGTTCCTCTAAACAATACTGGTTACTTCTTAGCCATATCTCCCTTTCTTTTATTTCCACCCTATTTTTATACTCCACTTTAATTTTATCCCACTCCCTAGCTATGTTTTCAGAAGAAATTTCTTTTTTCTCTAATAGCTCCTGAATAATTTCCACTACCCATTCCTTAAATTCCTCTCTTTTCAACAGATAGGTGGGAAAGTGCTAGTGTCTCATTTTTATTTAATTGCAGTGTTTTTATTTTATATGTTCTTCGTGTTTCACTGTTGCAGTCATTACATTTGGGTGATCTGCTGGCAGGTTGCCCTCAGTCGACCTGATTAACAAAGTCTTGGGTCCTGCGTCGGTTGGTCATCAGGGGTATAAAACATGCAGCCGACGCCATAACATCAGTCTTTCTTGCCGCGTGGTGCCCGAAGCAGAAGCAGTTCGCAAGTGCCAGTCGGCTGACCCCTGAAATTTTCGTTTTCGAGTTTCAGAACTGAAGTCTTCAACTAAAAAGCTAAGTACTCCATTGGGCAAACTTTTTCTTACTCCTTACCAATGTCAGTAAAAGTTAATAATTGTATTACTTGTGGGAAGAAAATACCTCATAAGGATTTCCATTTGTACTGTATTCCTTGCCTAGGCCCTGACCACGACGTACCTTGTTGTTGGTTTTGACCTTTATTTAATCAGCGCACTATCCATCGTTGGTACATTTCTGCTTCTAAATATTTCAGTTTTCAGTTTAATTATCCAGAAATGACATCGGTTAGCAATCCGACTACTGGAATACCGAAAAAAACGCAAAGAAAAAGACAGAGAGCCCGTTGAGGTCCAAAACTGCCAATGATGCTTCTCCTAAGCCAGTCGCCTGTTCGCCGGTACTCGGTGAGGCGCTTCCGCAGCCCCTGATACCTGCAACTTCTGATTCGCAGGCCTCTACTGAGACCCATTCGGAGTCCGGTATGCTGCGAGATGCTTCACCTATGGAACCCGCAGATGTCTCTACCTTGGATGGGTCCAGAGCCGCTGTGCAGGCACTGGCTCCTGAGGGTGTTTCAGTTGTACTGACTTGCATATCAAACTGATGCCATCTTCTTCTTCAAGGTGTAAAACTCGAACCACGCCTAGAAAACCAATGCCCAAATCGCAAGGTCAGGCCCCTATGCCTAAAAACAAATGATGAGTGGCTGAAGACCTTATTACTCTAATCAGGGGACACCACTCTTCTCCCCCTAAAAGACCTAGAACTGTTTCCTTCTGATTCTTCAGATCAGGATTCTGAAATTTCTGTTTCTTCTGATGACCAGGATTTGCCCTTGTCTACTTATGAGGATTCTGATGCAGAGGACTGCATTCCCTCTGCTTCCCCTCCAGAAGATTTCTCTTTTGGTGAAACTTTGCATACTCTTAGGGAGCATTTCTGCTGGGAAAGCCAGGATTACTCTGACTCTAAAAAGAGGCTTAGGGAATTCTTACTCCTGCCTCAACACAGGCCTTTAGCTATCCCTCCTATACTGGACATTGTAGATTATGTCTTCATGGACTCTAGCCTGGCCCCAGACACTTTACCTCTGGCTCCCAGGAACCCTGACAGGTATTACAGAGTACCTGACTCTCACAAGTTCCTCTTTAAGAATCATACTGTGGATCCAGAGACTATTTCACAGGGACCCAAAGGCATTAAGGCTACTACTGCCAAAAACCCTACTCCCTCTGATAGAGACTCCAGGGCCCTTGATAGATGGGGTAAGAAGGTATACACTTCTGCTTCTTTGGCCATTAGGGCTTTAAACTGCCAGTTCCATATGTTATTATATCAGCAGCATATTATTGGATTACTTAAACAGAAAATTATGTTAATTCCCGAATGTGCTGAAAATAAAGACTTACAGGATTTAATGCATTCTGCTGAACAAGTTGGTAAACATACTTTGCAATGTGGTTTTGATTCCTTAGAGACATCTTGCAGGGCTGCTGTCACTGGGTGTGTACTTAGAAGACATGCTTGGCTTAGGGAGCAAACTTTACCAGATCATGTTAAAGCTAAATTACTGGATGCTTCCTTAAACTAAGACCGCCTGTTTAGTAACAAAGCAGAAGTAGTACTTAAAAAGATGGAGGAAAAAGCTAAATCTATGCAAACTGTTAAAGATTTCCTGCAAGTACAGCCTCCCAGATTTAGTAGGCACTTTCCTTCTAAGAATTGATCCTTTCCTGTGTCTTTCAAGCCTTCTCAGTCCAAAACCAGGGCAAGTAGACCACCCAGGCTTCAGCCTCAAGGTACTCACAGGCCTAAGCAGTGGGGGGGGGGGCTCCCTCTTCCAAAGCTGGAAGTGATAAGGCACCCCCCTATAGTAAACTGTCACAATGACTTAACCATAAACCTTCCAAGCTCTAATCAACTGACTGTTCTTTTAGGGGGAAAGATCGCCCTGCATGCAAAAAACTGGGAACTCATTACCCAAGACAAATGGGTTCTAAATATAGTTTCCCAAGGATACAGATTCCACTTCCACTCCTTACCAACCTCAAACGGTTGGCCAGACCTACCCCCAAGTCAGTAGGCAGAGGCTCAACAGCTGGTTCTCAATCTTCTAAGTGGTTCTCAATCTTCTAGGTATCAGGGCTATTCAACCTGTCCCAGAAGAGGAATGGGGACAAGGGTTTTACTCAAGACTTTTCCTGGTACCCAGAAAAGACAATACCTAGGGTCCTGTCCTGGACTTGTCTATCCTAAACACCTTTTTGGTAATTCCAAAATTCAAAATGCTAACACTTCATCAGCTGCTTCCCATGCTAGGCAGAAATGCCTGGTTGGCAACATTGGATTTAAAGGAAGCTTACCTGCACATCCCAATAAGGGAATCTTGCAGAAAATACCTACGCTTTAGAGAAGGCTACATGCACAATCAGATGTTCTTCATGTTTCACTGTTGCAGTCTTTACATTTGGTTATCTGCTTGCAGGTAGCCCTCAGTCGGCCTGATCAAGAATCTCGATGGCAACACCCAGATCTGCTCTGAGTTACAGCACAATGGCACGGAATTTACAGAACCAACTGATATTGTCAACATCCTGGCAGATAGGTTCAGTGCTAACTTTACCCCCTCCCCCCCTCCCAAAGGGCCCATATCTATACAGGAAGAAGGCAGAGTCCCTGTAATCACAACTACACAGGTAAAAGCTGCACTCTCTAAAGCCAAAAACACAGCATCCATGGGACCGGACAACATCCCAGGCTGCGTTTTACACGAACTTTAGAACTAACTGGCTCCCCACTTAAGCACCATGTTCAATAATAGCCTCGCATCAGGCTTTGTGCTCACTGAACGGCGCACAGCAACAGTTATCCCACTCCACAAAGGGAGAGCCACCACTGATCCTGCGAACTATCGACCTATTAGCCTGCCCTGCAAGTCCATGGAACATATCATCATGGAACTCATAAACAAAGACATTGGTAACCTCCAAACTCTGGATCCCACCCAGTTCGGGTTTGTGAAAGGCAGATCATGCCTCTTGAAACTGATCGACTTATTTGAGGCAGTCACCAAAGCCGTAGATGAGGGTAAGGTGGTTCACACAGCCTATCTTGACCTCACAAAGGCTTTCAACACCATCCCCCATTCTGGAATTATAGCTAGACTCATTAAACTAGGTAGAAATCCCTACATCACAAGATGGATTGCCTACTGGCTCACTGACAGAACCCACACTGTAAAAGTTGCAGACTCCAAATCTGACCTCAAAGCAGTGACAAGTGGAGTACCACAGGGTTCCGTCCTGGGACCTCTCCTGTTTGATATTTACTTCTTTGAAGTCCAGGCTAACACAGAAGGCCTCTGGCTAACGAAGTTCGCAGATGACTGCAAACTAGGAGCCATAGTGAAGTCCCCAAATGATGTGGACATCCTACAGAAGGGCCTCGCTGAGACAGATGCCTGGTGTTAGAGCCATGGCCTCAAGCTCAGTGCCAAAAAGTGCAGTGTCATCCCCTTTGGTAAAAGCTCTGTACCCATGAACTACCACGTAGGCAGCAATCTACTTAACACCGAATGTGTGATGAGACCTTGGGACCCAGGTGGGCAGTAGTCTCTCCTTTGATAGTCACATCGCCACAGTAGTCAGGAAGTCCTTCTACGTGGCACACCTCATCATAAAAGGGTTCTTATCCAGGAAAAAAGAGGTCATTGTTCCCCTCTACTTGACACTCATTAGACCCATTAAAGAGTACAACGCCCCTTTTGGAATGTACCTCACAAGACATGCGCAGCAGCTGGAAAGGCCACAGAAGTACCTCACAAAGAGGATTACTGGCCTCAAACAAATGCCCTACACTGACCGCCTCAAAAAACTCCAGCATTACTCCATAGCATATCGCCTACTCCGAGGTGATCTCTGTCTAGCATATAAAGCTATGTCAAACCCGGAGCTGTTGGACATGTTACACCTAAAGAAATCCCAGTCCCTCCAAGCTACATGCTCTAGGGACCTAAACCTTGTCACCACAATAAATAGGGCTTGCAGGAGGGATAGATTCCTGTCCCAGAGACTTCCCATACTCTGGAACAGGCTACCCATCTGTGTCAAGCAAAGTTCTTCATTCGCACTCTTCAAGAAAAATCTTGATGAGTGGATGGGAAATAGGAAATAAACCCCTGGGATCACTTCTGTGTCTCTGCTAGACAGTGGCACAGGAAAATAACTTTCTTGGGTTGCGTAAGCCAGGGAACCTTGTTGGCTAAGCTTACGTAGGCCTTTGGGCCGATAGCCTAGTACCTACCTATGAACCTGTTAACAAAGTCTTGGGTCCTACTTCGGTTGCTGTTCCTTTTTCCATGACATTCAGTCATCAGAGGTATAAAACATGCAGCTGACACCATTACATCAGTCTTTCTTGCAGTGAGGTGCCCAAAGCAGAAACAGCTCGCAAGTGCTGGTTGGCCACCTCCTGAAATTTTCATTTTTGAGTTTCAGAACCGAAGTCTTAAACTAAAGCTAAGTACCCCATTGGGGAAACTTTTTCTTGCTCCTTCCCGATGTCAGTAAAAGTTAATAATTGCATTACTTGTGGAAAGCAAATATCTCATAAAGATTTTCATTCTTACTGTATTCCTTGCTTAGGCCCTGACCACGACGTACTTTGCTGTCGGTTTTATGCTTTATTTAATCAGCGCATTATCCATAAATGTCATCGGTTAGTCATCCGACTACCAGGATTCCGAAAAAGCTCAAAGATAAAGACAGAGACAGGCCACTGAGGTCCAAAACTGCCAACGACGCTTCTCCTAAGCCAGTCGCCAGTTCACTGATGCTCAGTGAGGCGCTTTTGCAACCCCTGATACCCGCTACTTCTGATTCGCAGGCCTCTACTTGAGACCCATTCGGAGTCCGGTATGCCGCGAGATGCTTCAACTATGGAACCCGTGGATGTCTTTACCTTGGATGGGTCCGGAGCTGCTGTGCACACACCGGCTTCTGAGGGTGTATTCAGGCCTATGGACTTGCATATTAAACCAACGCCATCTTCTTTACTTAGGTCTAAATCTCAAACCACGCCTAAAAAAATGATGCCCAGGCCACATACTCAGGCCTATATGCCTAAAAATCAAATGATAAGAATGGCTGAAGATCTAATAACTCTAATCAGGGATAGCCAACCCCCCCCCCTTCTAAGAGACCTAGGACTGAAGTTGATTGAGTCTTCTTACCAGGATTCTGTCTTTTCTGATTCTTCTCATGATTTGGATTTGCCCTTATCTACTTATGAAGATTCTAATGCAGAGGACTCCATTCCCTCTTCTGAGGATATTTCTTTTGGGGAAACCTTACATACTCTAAGGGAGCATTTCCACTGGGAAAGCCAGGATTTTTCTGATTCAAAAAAGAGGCTTAGGGATTTCCTTCTCCTACCTCAGCATAGGCCTTTAGCTATTCCTCCTGTACTAGACATTGCTGATGATGCTTTTTCGAAATATAGTTTGGCCCCTGATTCCTTGCCTCCCGCTCCCGGAAAACCTGACAGATACTACAGGGTCCCTGAGTCCCACAAGTTCCTTTTTAAAAATCCTATTGCTGATCCAGAGACTATTTCACAGGGGCCCAAGGGCATTAAGGCTTCTACTGCTAAAAATCCTACCCCTTTGGATAGAGACTCCAGGGCGCTGGATAGATGGGGTAAGAAGGTTTACACTTCTGCAGCCTTGGCCATTAGGGCTTTAAACTGCCAGTTTCATATGTTAAAGTATCAACAACATGTTATTGGATTGCTTAAACAGAAAATGATGATGATTCCTGACTGTGTGGAAAATAAAGAATTACAGGATTTAATGCATTCTGCTGAACAAGTTGGAAAACATAGTTTGCAATGTGGTTTTGATTCATTAGAGACCTGTTGCAGGGCTGCTGTTACTGGGTCTGTGCTCAGAAGGCTTGCTTGGCTTAAGGAGCAATCTTTGCCTGATCATGTTAAAGCAAAATTGTTGGATGCTCCCATAAATCAGGACCGCCTGTTTGGCAACAAGGATGAGGAAGTTCTTAAAAAAGTTGGAAGATAAAGCTAAATCTATGCAAACTGTTAAAGTTTCTTACAAGTTCAGCCTCCTAGATTTAGTATGCACTGGCCCTCTAAGAATTGGTCCTTTCCAGCCCCTTCCAGGTCTTCTCAAGCCAAACCCAGACACAGCAAAAACCCCAGGTTTCAGTCCCAGGGGACACACAGACTAAGCAGTGGGGGGGGCCCACCTCCATCTGGGAATAATAAGACTCCCCTGTAACAGTTGTAATGAGTCTTCCTTCTTAAAATTTGCAGAGAATTGGGAACTCATTACCCAGGGCAACTGTTTTAAATATATGTTCCAGGGATACAGATTTCACTCCCACACACACTAACACAACACCTTGGTGTGGGACGGACCAAAATCAGTGGCAAGAGCAAAAAAAAAAAACAAGTACTTTCTTAAGCATGGGGCTATTCAGCTGGGGTGCCAGAAGAAAGAAAATGGACAAAAGATGCTGACTCTTCAATTACTTCCTATGCTAGGCAAAGATGCCTGGTTGACAATACTAGATTTTAAGAATCTTGCAGAGAGATACCTACGCTTCAAAGCAGACTACATGCATCAGTTCTCTTTTTCTACCTACTCCTTTATCTATCTGCTGCTGGTATTCACAAAAAAATGCCCTAGTTCCAGTTATTGCATTTTTCAGGCAAAGCAAAATTAAAATATAATATACCTTGGAGGATTTAATCTAGGCAGAAAAAGCCAGAACATTTTGAATCATCATCTGGAATAAATCACACCTGGTATCCTGTCAACAAATAACAAGTGGCCACAAACACCCTGCTATCTGCAAGACAAAATACTGTAAGCCTTGGGGTTTATGGCCTCTTCTGTCTTTCTTTCCCAAGATCGTGCATGACATGAGGAAACTACAGTGGTATCGACAATGCATGGTGGGCTCACCTGGCAGGGTAGTGCATTTCAGCAAGGAAAAAACCCAAGTCAAATGCACCTGCACATCAATCAAAAAAAAATGTTATGTGTACAGAGCCTCTGACAGCCTTGACAGCCTTCAAGTCAACTAGTCAACTAATAATGAAAAAGACGACAACACCACTTATGTTGTGTACATAAAAAGCAAGGGCTACACAATTTTGCAAACTTTGTTTTGTAGAAACTCATCTACCTCCTTTTGAGCCAGCTGCTACTACAGACTTAAAATTTTTTTTTTTGGAAAAACAGCCATTCCTAGATGTGCACAGACAACTTAGATTCTACTGACAGGACTAAACCTTTTAATGGAATCTGAACAACTGGTGGTGCATTTTGCTGCAGGGGGGGAGGGGAAGGCTATTCAAAAGCAACCATTTCTAAATGGATAGCCATTGCATTCATTTGCCAATTTTCTAAAAATCCAGAGCTGGCTGCCACTGCGGTCTATATAGCTGGGCCTAATGCTGTCTATTTGTCTCCTCCCAACCATAGCTTTGGAATCTGGGAATCTGGTCATGGCTAAAACAACAGTGAAAAAACACATAGTACAGTTTTGTATACTTATCATAATGTAGATGTTGTAGATGTACTGTATTCACTGTGGTTTGCCCTCTGACCACCCTCCTCCTAACTTAATACTACTTGGATATACCTCTACTTCTTTTGTTTTGTATTTGTAATTGTTTTTTGTTGGTTTTTGTGCTTTTGTTATTTATATATAATTATATTTTTTTATTTCCCATTAGGGGGGGGCAAACTGATGGGGATGGCAAGAAAACTGCTGTAATTTTATAATGCGTGACAACCTGACGTGATGGAAGAAGGGTCAGCAAGAGCAGTCAGCAACAGATGCAGGACCCAAGACTTTGTTAATCCGCCCCCAGGGCTAGATGCTGCTGCTAGCTGATGACACATACAATCACATACAACATCTACACATATACATTTATATTTAGTGTAATATAACTCTACTACTGCTGCACACGCCTTCACTGTACTGCACATTGCATTGCATCTCTTTCAAGAGGCATTCAAATAACAATTGTATACCCATACCTATATCAATCCATAAATTCAGAGGAATAATTTAAAAGAAAGCCAGGCATGCATAAAGAAAAATAATGTGGCATTTTGCAACCTAGTGCATCAAAAAGAAAAAGTAAACCATAACCTAAAACCCTAAATTGTATTCCTGGGAGCAGGTTAGAATACAAATTACTTGGCAGGCTACTCCCACGCTACAGACAGATGGCCGACCTTGATGAGCTACTTTTTACTTGACAGCCTACACCTAATACACTGCACAAAGAGACCCACTACAAGGCCTGGGGTTCTGGTGGGCAGAGGCCTGCCACCACAACAAGGGTCTGTCATTCACTCTACCCCTGCTGCCCAAACCCAACACAACAGAATCAGACCAGACATGGGGGGGGGGGGGCAGGGCAGTGCAGGGGCAGGGCAAATGGAAATGGAAAATGAGTCAATGCATCAATATCAATCAAAAAGAAATGTTAGCTGTATAGAATTTTCTGACAGCCTTCAAGGACCACATTCTTCCAGGACACTTATTGGTAAAGACGGATAACACCGCTGTTATGTGGTACATAAACAAGCAGGGGGAACTCACTCCTACCCCCTCTGCAGACTAGCCATGCCTCTGTGGAACACAGCCTTGAGCTACCCAGTGCACCTAAAGGCTCAATTCCTGCCAGGCAAGCTAAATACACTGGCAGACGACCTAAGCAGAAATCTCATGGACTCATACGAGTGGAAACTGGAGCCAATGATATTCAGCATTCTGAGAAACAAATGGGGGAGCCCAGAGATAGACCTGTTTGCTCCCCTCAGAACTATCAATTGGACAAATTCTGCACAAGGACTCCCCACAGACAAGCTTGGAAAGTGGATGCCCTGTCCTTTACCTGGGAAAGCCTCTCAGTTTATGCCTTTCCCCCTCTGCCTCTCCTCTTGAAAGTTTTACTAAAGATCAAACAGGACAAACCAAGGACAAAACTCATTGCACCAGACTGGCCACACCAACACTGGTACCCCGTCTTGCGCAGTATGTCACTACTGGAACCATGGCACCTGCCTCAGACTCCTTCCCTACTGTCCCAGCAGGAGGGCCAGTTTCTGCACCCCCAGTTTCATACCCTGAACCTGGCAGCCTGGCTAATTACTTGAGTTCTGCTATACAATCCCTCAGCAAACAAATGCCGGATGTCATCCTGGAGGCAAAGATGCCTAGTACTAGAAAATCCTATGCTGAAAAATGGAAAAGATTCTGTTCCCGGAGCCAGACTCAGGGGATGGGCACAACAGTGCCCAGTTTACCGCATATTCCATGCTTCATAAGGGCTTTTCCTTCTCTTCTATTAAAATTCATGCCTCAGCCATTTCAGCACATTATAATAGTGAGCCACCCCTCTTCTCTCACCCCCTACTGAAACAATTCCAAAATGCCAAAAATTTAAGGCCACCCAGGAGAGCTCCTACTCCTGCCTGGGACCTTAACTTTGTATTGGAAAAGCTCACTCTACCTCATTTTGAGCCAGCTGCAACTGCAGAGCTGAAATTCCTTTCTTGGAAAACAGCCTTCCTTCTAGCCATCACTTCAGCAAGAAGGGTGTCTGAATTACAGGCATTCATGGCAGTGGAGCCTTTCATCATTTTTCATGCAGTCAGGGTGTCCCTCAGGACCAATCTTTCCTTTATGCCCAAGGTGGTATCCAGCGTGGCCCTTAATCAGTCCATTCATATGCTAACCTTTTTTTCTAATCCACAGAACAAAGGGGAACGAATACTGCACTCCTTGGACATGCACAGACAATTTAGATTTTACTTGGACAGGACCAAGCCTCTCAGGAAATCTGAATAGCTGCTAGTTGCCTTTGCTGCAGGGGCAGAGGGGAAGGCCATTTCAAAGCAAACCATTTCTAAGTGGATAGGCCATTGCATTCTTTTCTGCTATAAGCACCATGGAAAATCCTACCCCACAGGGGATAAGACCCCATTCCACCAGGGCTGCATCTACTTCTACAGCCTTTCTCAGAGGTGTTCCTACCTGGGACATCCTAGAAGCTGCTACCTGGAGTTCTGAACATACCTTCACCAAGCATTACACTTGCCAATTTTCTCTAAATCCAGAGCTGGTTTTGCCACTGCAGTCTTGCAGGGCCTAATAGCTACTCCTAATGCTCAGTAACTGCCTCCTCCCTTCCTTAGCTTTGGGAATCTACCGAAATGTAATGACTGCAACAGTGAAACACGAAGAACATAGTACAGTTGTGTACACTTACCATAAATGTAGATGTTCGAGTGTATTCACTCTTGCAGCCCTGGTTACCCTCCCTCCAGCCCCCTGACTTCTATTGGCTATACCTCTCTTCTTGTTTACTATACTTAAGCTTTCTGGTGTATTTGTTTTTTGTTGGAGGTGTAACCTTATATTTAATTGCTTCCCATTATGCGGGCACCTGACATCTGGGGCAAGAAAAACTGATGTAATGGCATCGGCTGCATGCTTTATACCCCTGACTACCTGACGTCATGGAATATGAGACAGCAACTGACGCAGGACCCAAGACTTTGATAATCAGGCCGACTAAGGGCTAACCTGCAAGCAGATAACCCAAATGACTGCAACAGTGAATACACTCAAACATCTACATTTATGGTGAGTGTACACAGCTGTACTTTACTCAACATGCAGCCATCTTGGAAGTCTGTTGGAGAATGAATATGAATTACAAACAAGTGGCAAAGCCACCACCACTGGTCCTGATAGGAGTATATAAGTGTAGAATGGAGTATTTTGAAATATAGCCTAGCCAGATTCCCTAGCACTTTTATCCAGCTGCAAGATGCAATTTAGCAGTTTGGGAAATATTCGTCGCTAAAAGCTGTACCCAAAAAGATGGTCATACTAACTGGATAATTATACAAATTTCAGTAGGCAAATGTACTAAACTATTACCTGCAAATATATAGATCCCGTCCCCTCTTCTCAAAAACTCATTCAGGACACACCAAAAACAATACTGCCATACTCTAAAACTAACGATCTGCTTATATTTGATGGCCTAAACATTAACTGGAATGGCCGACACAAGTCCACTATCATAGACTCTACCAACTAAATCTGACCTAGCTGATAAACACCAGAACCAGATCTAACAAAAACAGAAGAAAAAGTTCAATTATTGACTACATAGAACAAGCATTTCTGGAAAAACTTCAAACAGTAATACTATCCCCTGCAATATGACCACTGCTTAGCCCTTACTATATGGAACTTAAAAGTTCAAAATCATTCTTTCAGCACTGTTTCTGTCAGGAATATTCATGATGGTTAACATGAAGCACTACTGGGAGAACTACAAGCAGGCACATCTATCCCAAGGTACACTGCTGATAATCTCATAAGTGGCTGTAACATTTTATAATCTTCAACTGCCAGCTCAAGATAGACTTCTCCCTCTTAGGCAAACATGAATTACTGGGAAAAGGTTAAGCACTTGGAAAGCCATGCTTTCTAATCAAACAACACATTAATATTTCTTAACCTAAACAAAGATAGAGGAATTGTTACTAACAATGCAAAGGTGGATTTCCTTAGTCACAGTCAGAGCAGCAGAAGGAGCGATTTGGTAATCCCAGATCACTCTGGGAAACTATTAAACAAATGACACAGACAAATTATTTCCAAAAGTAAACATTTCTTGCATACTGAACAACTTAAATTTTCCTCATTTGCACTGCCAAATGAGGAATTTAAAGTGGGTCCCCCACATAGCCAGTCTGTGTACACCAATGACTGACGACCACTTTTATTTAAAACCGTAATCAGAAAATCAGTTGAAAACGTGCTAGGCAACTTGCATTTTAGCTACAATTTACATTTGTATTGCCTGCATCCTTGGCTGCTGAAAGTTGGCTGATTTATTCTAGCAGGAAATCTCACTTACATTTTCAACCTCGCCATTACAACCAAACTTTAAGCATTATTTCATTAATACCCTTGCCTAAAGTGTCAAACAACCAAAAATGAGGGAAGCTGCAAAAAACAAAACAGATGTCCAAGCACAGCTTCAGGGATAGTGCCAATAAATATCCAAGAACCAAGTGGTGAAAGCACTGAAAAAACCTTCTTTATTAACGCTGGTATATCCAATAAATAAAATAAAACCGTTTTTGTTGAGGCCTAAAGTGTCTCATCCCATCTCAGCTAATGATTAATGTGCCTGTAGTAAATGCAGGTTTTGGTACAGCTGGCTTTGAAGGCTTTTCAGCAGTGTACTTCCCCACCCTAGGTGTTCTAGTAGTCTTCACAACTATGATTTGAAGATGACTACAAGCTAGGAGCACTCATTGAATCTCTAAATGGTTTAGACATCTTGTTGATAGCTTTTTCCCAAGTAAATAACTGGTGGCAAAATCATGGACTGAAACTAAATGCAAAAAATGCATTATCATATCCTTGGGAAAATTGTCTACTCCAGGGAACTGTCACATTGACAACACATGCCTAAGAGTTGACATAGTTACTTGGGATTTGGGAACTTATGTGGACAGTGACCTAATTTTCCACCAACATGTGTCCATTGTTGTAAGAAGTCCTATATTGCACATCCTATAAACAAAGGGATTATGTATGGATCTAGGGTGTCATTCTGTCCCCTTTTCTCAGTCCTCCTTAGGCCAGTCATCAAGTATAATACCCCTTTTTGCATACGTCTTTCTGGGTGCATGCAGCACCTGGAACACAGAGATACCTTACTAAAAGGATACAAGGCCTAAACAATTTGTTCTGCATAGACCAACTCAAAGACCTGTCGCTGTACTCTGTATCCTATATACTGCTAAGAGGTGACTTGTGTCTGTCATGCAAAGCATCCTCCAAACCCAATACTGATGGATTTACTGCACATCAGCAAGTCTGATGGCATCAGAAGTACTGTCTAGGGATCTAAACTTCTTTTGCAACATCAGCAGAATGATTTGGAGGGACAGCTCACTCATGTTTCAGGTTGTCCACCTTAGGCTTCACATCCTTTACTGTACAGTGGCTTGCTGGCTATTTGTCCGGCAATCATCAGTCTGTTAAATGATACTCTGGTTTCTCTTTCTAACTACCTGTCATCACTGGATTATCTCAAGGTTCTGTCGTTGGTTCCCTCCTTTTCAATATCTTCATAGTAATCTTCACTCATCTTCTAAACAAACACCTCTCTTGTATAGTATGCAGATAATTTCATACTTATCCGTTCATCTGACAGCCTCACCCAACTGAAAATGATCACACAAGACGCCCTTTACTCCATTGAAAGCAGGCTATGCAGTTGTCAACATTTTCTTAAACCCCCTCCCCAAAAGAATAAGCTACTTGTATTATTCCCCAAATCACAAATTCATGAAAAAAATTATTTTAAAATTCTCTTACTGAACAATACTCAATTTTAAGTTGTGTAACATACAAAACTTTTAAGTGTAGTAATAGATGACCATCTTAAGTCTGATCTCCACATACAAAACCATAAAAAACTCCAAAAAGTAGTAATGTTGCATAAGCTGAAAAATCCTTACTAACTCCACTGAAGTGACTCTTAAAAGTACATTATGTAGTACCCTACCTTCTTTATAGTTCTGACAGCCTTATAAATCTACAGTCACTAAAATCTAAGCTAGAATAATGTAATAAATTAGCAGCTAATAAACTACATGCAACCCTCCACTTTTCTGCATTTAGAACACTAAACTGGCTAGAACCACTCTGTCGTCTAACATATAATCAGCCACTCTTACCTCATAAAACAATTGTAGTCCTTCCTCATGCTTAGCTATCAGCACCATCCTTTATTATCATCTTGCTAATTGTGACCTTTGATCTGTGGATTGCTTGCCATTTATAAACCACAAAAATCCATCGGACACGGTTTCTATTTCGATTATATGGCCAAAACCTAGAACACAAACCCTACTTTAATCAGGTCTGTACCTAGCCTGCATTCATGTAAGCCATTATTAAAAGAATTCTTCTTAAGCTCTTGACTTGGTTCTTGTTCCACACCAGGCTAAAATCTATTTTAACGTTCTTTTACTTACCCCAATATAACGAGAATCTGTTCTATTAACCGTAAAATGCTCTAATGACTTTCTTCAGCCACTTTCTCTCCCCTGCTGTCTCATTCACCCTGAATATTTTCTAATTACATCTCAACTTCATCTCTCCATCTGTGTCCCCTGACTGCTTTTTTTCCTTTCTGTAATATAAGTACTTATGTTGTAAATTTCTAGCTTTACATCACTTACTCACTATATCTTTATCCTACTGTGGTGGTGGTGCTGCGGTAGCGTTGTCGCCTCACAGTAAGACGCTGTCTGGTTCGATTCTCAGCTAGAGCGTCTTCTGCATGGAGACTTGCGTGAATGGGCGTACCTTTGTTGAAGGTTGTGTGTCAGAGCTGGCAACTCGGCACGTAAAAATCTACTGCCAATCGTTAGTGGACCAGAGTTCCGCTGTGGCGACCCCTAACTGGGAAAAGCCGAAAGACACAACAACAACAACTCACTATATCTTTATCCTACCCCAGTGCTTTAAATCTGTGCATTTTATGTAACTTGGTGTCTTGTTGTATACCTTACTACAGTGTACTCGCATCACGTCACTTTCTTATAGTTACTCATGAATGGTAGCTGTTCACCATATATATTTCAATGAAACTTGATTTTTTTTTTATGTCACTCATATTATGGTTTCATGAAATAAGTATATTTTAGTCTTATGTGTCCACTTTGCTACTTCCTTTGATCTTCCACTGATGAGTGGCCAACTTCAGTATTCTGCTTCCATAAAATAATGCATTATTTAGTAACATAAATACATTGCTTTTGTATATAACATCATGTAGCATTATAAACTTTAACTGTATATCTTCATGTACTCTGTGAGACAGCTGTGGGTGTACTGCATTATGTAAATGTATGCTTGTCTTTAACTTGTACCTTTATGCCTGTTTATAATTATATTTGTGAAGCTGTTCTCCCCGGACCGCCACTGAAAATGAGTATCCATTCCCAGTCAGACTTTCCTGGTAAACAAATGTCAATAAATAAATAAGTAAAAGTAGCAATATACATTCAAATAGTAAGATTATTGTGGTGTTATGCCTTGCCCTTGGGAAAATCTCCCCTTCTTCAATTTCTTGTGACACCTAAGTAGTCTGAGGCCATAGGATATGGAACACCTTTCTACACAACTTTCTGTTATTGTGTGTGTGTGTGTGTGTGTGTGGTGGTGGTGGTGGTGGTACAGAGTAATTTAGGCATGACCTAATGTTTGTCAGTCTGACAGGTGCAGATGTTTGACCCCCTTTATTCCAGAAAACATCTGAAAATGGTACAAGCCACTTTGCCATTTTAATGTTAGCAGGAGGAGACCAGCTGCACTCCTTTTCATTTTCTGCCTCTACTGGCAGTTCCTTTTCTGAAGTTTGTTACTCAGATTCTGGCAGTACCTTATGTATTTTGCTATGCATCATTTCTTCTGCTTCAGTTTCATTATTTTGATTCACTGGACCAGTCAAATCACAGAAGACCAATCTGCAGATACTTTCTACACTTTAATGTACATTTTTCCACAGAACTCCCCTTTCCCCACATTGTGTACTATACTATTTTTATCCCAATCAGTAAACTACTTGTCTTTCTGACCCACACAAAAAAAGTTTTCGCTTCTCCCCATTACTTAATTGCTCCCAAAGCTTTCAGTGCTTATTACACTGGGGATATGTTGCATTTTATCATTCACCAATTTTAAGGTCGCGAAAACCTCTCTTGCTTCTGGTCGCACTTTGTCAGTATATATGTTAATACTGTGTACAGATTGACAAGCAGAAGTAAAATACTCATGCAGTATTTATTCTTCAGTAATGTCTATTCTGAATTGTATTAAGAAATGTATTCATACTAATATTAACTCTCTTTTCCACACACTGTGTAAGGAATTTATTTAAAATAAATTACTTGAATGCCAGTTCACAAAAGTGGTCTTTTCCCTATATGTATTAGTGAATGAACATCTTTAGTTGTAAAGCCCAGAGCAACCTATTGCAGTCCCCCAAATGTGATAACTGTTGATACAGTCATCTGGC
Organism: Protopterus annectens; assembly: GCF_019279795.1. NCBI lineage: Eukaryota > Metazoa > Chordata > Ceratodontiformes > Protopteridae > Protopterus > Protopterus annectens. The sequence goes on from NC_056732.1 coordinate 1,351,388,866, forward strand.
TTGCTCTTAATGCAAACTTTTAGTATTTCCAGTACCTGGAATAAGCTGAATTTCAAGCAACCTTAAAAAGCCACTTACCCATTGTTCATTTAGGTCCCCCTGTTTCAGTTGCTGCAACACAATTCTTTCATATTCATCTTGCAGCACTAGAGATTTTGTTTTGTTGCTAAGAAGCACTTTTACCCATAACAATTTTACAAACTGAAATATATTTAGCATTGTCAGACTCGTGTTTCTGTTATCCCTCTCCATGAAACAGCTGCGGAAACTTCTAGTTTCTCTACTTCATCAAACAAATTAATATTGTGTTATCTAAACCACCAAATGTTACTCCATTATTTGCAGTGATTGGGTCTCCATTTTTGAAACATTTTCACCACTGTTTATACATCTTTGCCATTTTGTACTTTTCCCCTGCATATTCTCTGTAAGAAGTATTCCCCAAGGCCCCATCATAAAAGAGTTATGGGTATTTTCCTGGTGTCCTGTCCAAATTTCCCGTAGTGAGTATGTATACCATCTCAAGCCATGCCTATTGGAATTTAATCCATTTACAAAATTAATAAATAGGTCCACTTGTGCCATTTTAATAAGCTTAGTCTCTTCATGGTTTTATGCTTAATACTGACCAGGCTGATGGGTCTGACAATTCATTGTTTATTGAGAGCATGGGGCAGTCAGAGTTTATCCTTTTGTTTTTCTTGTATAATTAAAGAATACTAATGCTCTCCGTTTTTGCGGTCAAATTGAGTTTGTAATTAGGTCTGAAACATTTAATAACTCCTCTCCTTTTCTTAATTTAGATTTTTTTGGAAAGGATTGATTTCTGAAAGGTAAGTAAGAGACTCCTTTTCTGTAGTATAGCTTGTAAATATTTGTGATTCTACCAGGCTTTTATTTAATTTACTTGCACGTTTGCCTTGACTGTGTGCTCCCTGATTCTAGAAGTTCACAATTTCACAGAACTCTTTCGTAGTATCCTGCACAGATATATCTGGATTATTCAGGGTAGCATCTCATTCTGCTTGTATGTCCTTTATTGCATCATAACTTTGAGTTGTAAAGTCTAGGAATTATGATTTATGGCTTACTCAACTTTTTTTTATATCAGATGGGGTATTCTTTTACATGACTCAACTGGATTTCTTTCTGGAGCAGTTGAACCCTTTTGTACTGAAAACATCAGTGGTGATATTTCTTGGTGCATTTCTCTTCATTTGCAGTTCTGCCCTTTGCTTTGGAACTACTTTAAGCTAAATGTCTTTGCATTTAATTAAAGTGTGTCATTTGCTACAGATTTATGAATTTAAGGACTTCTAATACTAATACTCTTCTATACTGGTAGAGTGGAGGCAAAGTCTTTATTTTATTCAATTACTTATTGAAAATTGCTGCTGTGGTGGTGCTGCGGTAGCATTGTCGCCTCACAGTAAGACATTGTCCTGTTCGATTCTCAGCTAAAGCATCTTCTGTGTGGAAACATGTGTGAATGTGCGTACCTTCGTTGAAGGTTGTACGTTAGGGCTGGCAACTCAGTACGTAAAAATCTACTGCCAATCATTAGCGGACCGGAGTTCCGCTGTGGTGACCCCTAACCGGGAAAAGCCGAAAGATACAACAACAACTTACTGAAAACACCATGCATTAGTATGGTACATAATTGTTGGTTTTCATATTGTTTCAGCTCATATTTTGACAAGTTTACTGAGCAAATGAGTGCCATTTATTAACTTCTCCATATTTATGCATAGACACACTGTAATTCTCACTTTTAAAGACAATTGACAATCTTAATTTATTAGAGCATTTTGCCTTTGAATGTGCTTTTGTTATTCCCTGCCCACCACTTCTGTTGTTTCTAGGTGCTGCAGAGATTTGGATAGCCTAAAGAAACATGGAACTGATCCCAGGTGAACCAGTGGTGTGCTCTTCCTAATTGGGATTCTAGTATCCTTGTTCGGGTGTCATATCGCCACTTTAGAGAGAAGTTAGTATGAACTGTGGTCTTCCCAGTCTGTACCCATTATCGAAGATGCCTGCCTTCCATCCCAGGCTGATGGCTGTAATTTGTAGTTATCTGTTTAAGGTACTGTAGTTAACGAGGCATAATCTTTGACTGTCATTACATGATGTTGGCCTTCTATTTGCAAGGGGTACTTGCTTGAATAGAAGATGCTATCCTATGTCATAGTTGCCATACCCACTGACCTTTGACTGAAGATGAGACACTATTGGGGAAAGGTATATTTTTACATCGCCACTTTAACTGAGCAAACCAGATCTTTTGAATGTATCCTGAGGGCAGGAACATTTTTCAGATAGCTTCTGGTTTGCCATCTACCCAAAAGCCTGAGTTTTTTTCCTGCAAAGTTCACTGACTTTTCTTTTGGGTCATTGTTGGATCACCAAAGCTCATTCTTTTGATATTTGTGACCTACAGAGGCATATATGAAGGTTGGAACAGTACTAATGGTATATGTACCTTCTTGATGATAAGCCCAGGCTAGATCACCATTATTTACTGGTCCAGGTAAAGAGGTTGCCCAGTGAAATTTTTTCAGAATAGTATTGACCAACTCTACTATTTCATATCATGGACAGCTGTGTAGTCCAGCCTGCATTATGAACTGGAAGGCTCTTACAGCCTTTGAATGCATGTCAGGTGTTCAGTTCTTCCCGTATAGTTTGCGGCATCAAAACTGAGATCCACTAGGCAGGTATTTATGGCTCTACTGTTTTTAGTGCATGTCTTTCATGACTGGTGCCAGTTAAGTTTCATTATGTTGAAGACTGAAGACATCTTGGGCTTGTAATCTGTCACTCGAAAACTGGACACTCATCCACCCAACCTAGTTCTGTTTTTCTTGGGTGTCTTTGAGGCAATGATTCCCCAGAGTGATCCTTTCTAAAGAATGATACAATTATTATCATAGTGTCCATCACTGCAGTCCTCACTTTTGGGTTTCCTACCTGCAGGTAGTCTGACTGGCCAAATTCCAGAGCTGTTCCTTCCTCCAGGGCCACAGCCAACATTCATCCACTACCTTGCAAGTATATCAGTTGTATAAGAAGTGCATCTGCTGATGTCATCTTCATATCTTTCTTGTTCTGGCTAAAACTAGGTAGAAGACCCTAATGCCAAAGCCCAGGTGGACGTATGTACAGGCATCTGTGCTCCAAGTGCATCCCCAATCTCCCTCTGCAGGTAGAAGCTTCAAGTAAAAGAGGGAGGGGATTAGGTGATTTTCTTGTTTTGCGGTACTGTATTTAACACCTCATCCAACATTTGTAACATTCACTCTGCTCTTTACTGGTGTAACTCTGTGTACCATCCAGATGTTGGGTCTTAGCCCTCAGAAGGGTCCCACTGTTATACTCAAATGTCACGCCTTTTCTAGTGAAAAACATAGTGTAGACTGAGACAAAAGTATTCTATTTCTACCCAACTCTTGTTCTACGTAGACCCTCTTGTAGAAATCATTATTTCCAGTATTTCATCTTGATCCATTATAAGCACTGATGTTCTTGTTTCACTGTTGCAGTCATCACATTTAGGATGTTCATCGTGTTTCACTGTTGCAGTCATTACTCTTGGGTTATCCTGCTGGCAGGCTACCCGCAGTTGGCCTGAATTCCAAAGTCTTGGTCCGGCATCTGTTGCTGTTGCCTCTTCCCTGACGCAGGTTGGCCAACTCCTGAGAGTTTCACAATCGAATTTCAGATCCGAAGTCTTCATTAAAGCTAAGTACCCCATTGGGGAAACTTTTTTCTTGCTCCAGACAGATGTCAGAAAAAGTTAACAATTGTATTTCTTGTGGGAAGCAAATACCGCATAAGGATTTTAATTCTTACTGTATTCCTTGCCTAGGCCCTGAACACGATGTTGCTAGCTGTCGGTTTTGTGCTAGATTTAACCAATGCACTATTAAGCATCGGTACGATTTTGCCTTTCATTACTTTGGCCGAAGGTTTAATTATATAATGCCGTCGGAACAACCGACGACCGGAGTTTATAAAAAGCACAAGGAAAAGGAAAAGGACAGGCGTCCGAGGTCCAAAACCGTCGACGAGGCCCCGGCTAGGCCAGTCGCCGGTTCTCAGTGAGGTGCTTTCGTAGCCCCTAATGCCCGCTACCGACTCCCTCATGGAGCTGACTAGGCCTCCGGATACTCAAGGTGTTGGACCCTCAGAAAGTATTCCCTCAGATGGGTCCGGAGCCACTGAGCAGGCATCGGCTTCTGCGAGTGTTTTCAGACCTACACAATTATATGTCAAGCCTACCTCAGCTTCAAAGACTAAAACAGCTCTAAAGACAAAGAAACAAGTACAGCATTCTCCTGGACAGACTTCAATGCCTAAGAAACAGATGCTTAGAATGGCTGAAGACCTAATTACTTTGATCAGGGGTTCGCATCCCCCTCCTGATAAGAGGCCTAGGCAAGAGAGAGAATATGACTCTTCTGATCAGGTTTCAGTTTCCTCTGACTCCTCTTCTGAACAGGGATACTCTTTTCCTCCCTTTGAGGATTCTGATGCTGAAGAATCTATTCCTTTAGCTTCTCCTCCTGAGGATTATTCTTTTGGGGAAACCCTGCATACCATGAGGGAGCATTTTCACTGGGAGAGCCAAGATTATTCAGAATCTAAGAAAAGGCTCAGAGATTTTCTTTTAATACCTCAGCACAAACCTCTTGCTATTCCACCTGTTCTAGACATTGTAGATGTATTTTCAGAGTCCGGCCTGTCTCCTGACTCTTTACCCCCTGCACCTGCTAAGCCAGACAGATACTACAGGGTTACAGACTATATAAAAACCCTGCTGCTGACCCAGAAACTATATCTCAGGGTCCCAAAGGGATTCTAGGGCACTGGACAGATGGGGGAAAAAAGTTCACACTTCTGCTACCTTGGCTGTAAGGGCTTTAAATTGTCAGTTTCATATGCTTAAATATCAGCAATACTTAATGTCACTGCTTAAATAGAAAATTTCTGATCAGGTTTCAGTTTCCTCTGACTCCACTTTCCACCTTGCCAAGGGCAAAAGTTATGCCAGACCTGCCACACAATCAATGGGCAGAGGCACAAAAACAAGTTTCATCCCTCATGGACATGAGGGCCATTCAGCACGTACCACAACAAGAGCAGGGACAAGGATATTACTCGAGACTTTTCCTTGACAAATTCTGAATGTTCTGATAACAAGGAAATGCAGGATTTATTGCATGCAGCTGAACAAGTGGGAAAACATACTTTGCAATGTGGTTTTGATTCACTGGAGGCCTCTTGCAGGGCCGCTGTTACGGGTTCTGTCATTAGAAGGCATGCTTGGTTAAAGGAACAGAATCTGCCTGATCATGTTAAAGCAAAATTACTGGATGCTCCATTACAGCATGATACTTTGTTTAGTGTTAAGGCAGAAGAGGTGTTGAAGAAAATGGAGGATAAAGCGAAATCCATGCAGACAGTTAAGGATTTTCTACAGGTACAGCCACCCAGATTTAGCAGGAACTGGCCTGCAAAGAATTGGTCCTTTCCAGCATCAGACAGGCCACAAAGAGGCAGATATAGACGCCCCAGAGGCAGATCACAGCCCCAAGGCTCATACAGGCCTAAACAATGGGGTGCTTCTACCTCCAAAAGCGGAGAAGACAAATCACAACCATACAGGAAACAGTCCCAATGACTTTCCGCTGCCAGAACCAAGCACTTATCTTTTGGAAGCCCCCTTAGGGGGAAAACTAGCACTTTTTCACCAAATTGGCACATGACTACCCAGGACAAATGGGTCTTGAACATAGTGTCGCAGGGCTACAGGTTCCACTTTCACACCTTGCCAAGGGCAAAAGTTATGCCAGACCTGCCACACAATCAATGGGCAGAGGCACAAAAACAAGTTTCATCCCTCATGGACATGAGGGCCATTCAGCAAGTACCACAACAAGAGCAGGGACAAGGATATTTCTCGAGACTTTTCCTTGTGCCCAGAAAGGACAAAGCCTGGAGACCAGTACTGGACCTGTCCATTCTAAACACATTTCTGGACGTTCCAAAATTCAAAATGTTGACTCGGCAGCAGCTATTGCCCATGCTGGGCAAGAAAGCTTGGCTCGTTACTTTGAACCTAAGAGGCATACCTGCATGTCAGAATCAGACAATCTTGCAGAAGATACCTCAGATTCATAGCTGGCTCAATGCATTACCAATTCTCTGCATTGCCCTTTGGCTTATCTACTGTGCCCAGGGTCTTCACCAAATGCCTGGCACCAGTAATTGCATTTTGCAGACAAAGAGGAATTCAAATATATCTTTACTTGGATGACTGCCTTATTCAAGAAGAGAACAAAGACATTCTACTACAGCATCTGGCGTTTGTAAAAAGATTACTAATTTGCCTAGGGTACACAGTAAACGAAAAGAAATCAAAACTAGTACCCTCTCGAGATAATATTCCTGGGTGCAAGCCTAAATACAACTGCCCAGATGGCTTATCTCACACCAGACAAACAAAGACAACTGACTTCTTACTTCAAAATGTTTGCAACAAAGACCCAGTTATCTGCAAGAAATATTCTGCAGGCTTTGGGCTTCATGGCATCCTACATTCTGCTAATTCCATATGCCAGACTGCATATGAGAAAACTACAATGGTATCTAAAAAGTGTTTGGACTCAACATTGCCACAACCTGGAAGCATTAGATACACTCATTCCCTGCCTGCAACAGGAGTTTCGATGGTGGGCACAGGCCTGTCACCACAACAAGGGATAGCCTTTCACTTTGCCCACAGCCAGGCAGACACTAACAACGGATGCATCAGGTTATGCCTGGGGGGCCCACATGGCAGGAAAATGTATTCAGGGCACATGGCCCGCACGCTAGATGCATCTTCATATCAATCAAAAAGAGATGCTAGCTGTTCAGAATACCCAGACAGCTTTCAAGGATTTACTCCATCCAGGACAACTACTGATAAAGATGGACAATACTACAGTCATGTGGTACATAAACAAGCAGGGAGGCACACATTCATACCCCCTCTGCAGACAAACCATGACTTTGTGGGACACAGCATTGACTTATCAAGTACACCTGCAAGCACAATTCCTGCCAGGAAAAGTAAATACTCTGGCAGACGAACTAAGTAGAAACCTCATGGATCCCGAGTGGAAACTGGATCCACAAGTCTTCAACATGATGATAAGGAAATGGGGATGCCCAGACATAGATCTATTTGCTTTCCCTCACAATTGCTAGCTACAGTAATTCTGCACAAGGATTTATTACAAGCAAGCATGGAAAGTGGATGCCGTATTCTTCAGCTGGAAAAACCTAACAGTATATGCCTTTCCTCCACTGCCTCTCCTCCCCAAGGTACTCCTAAAGGTCAAACAAGAGAAGCCAAAAATGATACTGATTGCTCCAGACTGGCCACGCCAGCACTGGTACCCAATCCTAAAGAACTTGTCTCAAGGTCCAGCCTGGACATTGCCTCAAACATCTCACTTACTGACGCAACAAAACAATCAAATCCTGCACAGCCAAATCAGTACCTTAAATCTGGCAGCATGGCAGATAATGTAGCCATTCGGAACACTCCACTCTCCAAAGCTGTAATGGATGTTATCTTGGAGGCCAGGAGGCCCAGTACCAGAAAGTCTTATGCAGAAAAATGGAAGAGATTCTGTGCTTGGAACCAGGAACAAAGAATTGACACATTTGTACCAAATATTCCTCAGATTTTACAATATTTAACTGAGATGCTGGACAAAGGCCTATCCTTTTCATCAATTAAGATTCATGCCTCTGCCATTTCAGTCCATTACAATACGGAACCACCTATCTTTACTCATCCTTTAATAAGACAGTACCTCAGAGGGGCCAAAAACATAAGACCCCCAAGGAGAGCACCAGTACCTGCATGGGACCTAAATTATGTCTTGGAAAAACTCATACTGCCGCCTCCTGAGCCAGCCTCAACAGCGGATATTAAATTCTTATCCTGGAAAACAGCTCTGCTCCTAGCAATTAACCTCTGCAAGACGAGTCTCGGAGTTACAGGCACTCATGGCGGTGGAACCTTTTATCATTTTCCATCCAGACAGGGTTTCTCTGAGGACGAACCCTACATTTATGCCTAAGGTGGTGTCCAGTGTGGCCCTTAACCAAACCATTCACGTACCTACCTTTTATCCAAACCCACAGAACAAGGGTGAGAGACGTCTGCATTCTTTGGACATACACAGACAGCTATGCTTCTACTTGGACAGAACTAAAGCTTTCAGAAACTCTGAGCAACTTTTAGTGGCATATGCTGCAGGATCACAAGGAAAGGCTATCTCAAAACAGACTATTTCAAAATGGATAGGCCATTGCATTTGCTTCTGCTACTCACAGCATGGCAAATCAGTGCCTAAGGACCATTAGGCCACATTCTAGCAGAGCAGCAGCAACTTGAGCAGCCTTTCTCAGAGGAGTACCAACCAAAAACATCTTAGAGGCTGCAACTTGGAGTTCAGTGCACACTTTCACAAAGTACTACCACTTGCCTCTCTACTCTAAATCCAGAGCAGGCTTTGCCACTGCAGTTCTGCAGGGCCTCATAGGCTCGCCTAATCTTATTTAGCCCATCCACCCATCCTCAGCTTTGGGATTCAACCCAAGAGTAATGACTGCAACAGTGAAACATGATGAACGTAGTACAGTTGTGTACCTACCATAAATGTAGATGTTCGAGTGTATTCACTGTTGCAGTCCAGGTTACCCTCCCACCATCCCCCTTTCATTTGCTGGGTCTTATCTGTACTTCTCTATTCTATACAACCTATGTGGTGTACTTGCTTGTAGATAAAGGAAATGTTTACCTTAGTGCATGCATGTTTTTGGCATAATCTATTTAGCCTACCCTTTTGGGGGCACCTGACATCTGGGGCAAGAAAAACTGAAGAAAATGGTGTCGGCTGCATCTTTTATACCCCTGGCGCACTGACGTCAGGGAAGAGACGACAGCAATCGACGCCGGACCGAGACTTTGGAATTCAGGCTGACTGCGGGTAGCCTGCCAGCAGGATAACCCAAGAGTAATGACTGCAACAGTGAATACACTGGAACATCTACATTTATGGTAGGTACACAACTGTACTTTATCTGCTTGCAGTAGCCGTCAGTCGGCCTGATTATCAAAGTCTTGGGTCCTGCTTCGGTTGGTGTCTCATCTTCCATGACGTCAGGTACTCAGGGATATAAAGCATGCAGCCGACACCATCACATCACTGATGTTCATCGTGTTACCCTGCTGCAGTCATCACACTTGGGTTATCCTGTCGTCAGGCGGTCCTGCAGTCGGCCGGAATTCCAAAGTCTTGGTCCGGCGTCGGATGCTGTCGCTTCTTCCCTGACGTCAGTGCGCCAGGGGTATATATAATGCATCCGACGCCATTTTCTTCAGTCTTTCTTGCCGTGCGGTGCCCGAAGCAGAAGCAGTTCGCAAGTGCCGGTCGGCCGACTCCTGAGATTTTCGAAGTCGAATTTCAGATCCGAAGTCTTCAGTAAAGCTAAAGTACCCTGTTGGGGAAACTTTTCTTGCCTCAGACCGATGTCAGAAAAAGTTAACAATTGTATTACTTGTGGGAAGCAAATACCTCATAAGGATTTTCATTCTTACTGCATACCTTGCCTAGGCCCAGACCACGACGTCACTGGTTGTCGTTTTTGTGCTAGGTTTAATAAGCGTACTATAAAAAGACTCTTTGATTTTGCAAGACACTACTTCGGTAGAAAATTTAACTGCACAATGCCGTCGGAGCAACCGACTACCGGCGTGCACAAAAAACGCAAGGATAAGGACAGGCAGCCTAGACCCAAGCCAGACTCCGAGGCCTCAGCTGGACCTGTCTCAGGTTCACCGGTCTTCAGTGAGGCTCCGACGCAGCCCCTGACTACCGCAGATTTGGAACTCGAGACCGCTTCGGAGCCTTTGATGGAGAGTGCTAGGCCGACACAGCCATTTTGTTTAGCCCCTACCGACGACACTGCAGAAAGAGATGTCGGTGCTGCAGAAACACCTTCGGTTTCTGAAGGCGTCTTCAGACCGACGACGCTCACCATACAAACGTATCCTAAACTTAAGACTCCTACTAAACCTAAAAAGACTGCACTTCAGTCTCCAGTTCAAGGCTCCATGCCTAAGAAACAGATGCTTAAAATGGCTAAAGATTTGATCTCTTTAATCAGGGGTTCCTAACCCCCACCCGACAAAAGGCCTAGACAAGAGGAAGATTATGCCTCCTCTGATCAAGTGTCTATTTCCTCAGGCTCCTCTGAGGACCAAGATTACTCCTTCTCCCCTTATGAAGATTCTGATTCTGAGGATTCTATTCCCTCAGCTTCTCCTCCTGAAGACTATTCCTTTGGGGAAACTTTACACACTATGAGGGAACATTTTCACTGGGAAGGTCAGGACTACTCTGACTCAAAGAAAAGGCTCGGAGAGTTTCTTTTACTCCCCCAGCACAGACCACTTGCCATCCCCCCAGTTTTAGACATTGTGGATGATGTTTACTTAGAATCCAGTTTGAACCCAGATTCTCTGCCTCCTGCCCCAGCCAAACCAGACAGATACTATAGAGTGCCTGATTTCCACAAATTCCTTTATAAAAGCCCTGTTGCTGATCCAGAGACTATCTCCCAGGGTCCCAAAGGGGCTAAGGCTTCTATGGCAAAAAATCCTGTACCCTCTGAAAGGGACTCCAGAGCACTAGACAGGTGGGGGAAAAAGGTTTACACCTCAGCCACTCTAGCTATGAGAGCACTAAATTGCCAATTTCACATGCTAAAATATCAGCAATTTCTAATGTCTCAGTTAAAACAAAAAATGAGCACACTCCTTCAACAGTCTGAATTGAAAGAAATGCAAGATCTGTTGCATGCAACTGAACAGGTGGGCAAACATACTTTATAATGTGGGTTTGATTCTTTGGAGGCTTCCTGCAGAGCAGCTGTCACTGGGTCTGTTATACGTAGGCATGCTTGGTTAAAGGAACAAACTCTGCCTGATCATGTTAAAGCAAAGCTTCTAGATGCTCCCTTACAGCAGGATGTTCTATTTGGAGTTAAAGCAGAAGAAGTCTTAAAGAAAATGGAGTATAAGGCAAAATCTATGCAGACAGTCAAAGATTTTCTACAGGTACAGCCCCCTCGCTTCAGCAGAAATTGGCCAACAAAAAATTGGTCCTTTCCAGCTTCTGACAGACCACAGAGGGGTAAATACAGACGTCCAAGAGGCAGAGGACAACCACAAGCCCAATACAAACCTCGACAATGGGGCACTGCAACACAGAAGGGAGGAGAAGACAGGTCCCAAACTACCAGAAGGCAAACTCAATGACTTGCACCTCATCTGACCAAGCAACACTCTCTTGGCAGCTCCTTTGGGAGGAAAACTCGCACTTTTTTCAGACAACTGGCACATTGTCTCAAAGGACAAATAGGTCCTAGACATAATTTCACAAGGATACAGATTTCATTTCCACACCTTGCCAATGAAAAGAGGAATGCCAAACCTACCACAAAATCAGTGGGCAGAGGCACAAAAACAAATTACAGCTCTCATGAACATGAGAGCCATTCAACTGGTACCTACACGAGAGCAAGGCCAAGGATTTTACTCAAGACTCTTTCTAGTCCCCAGAAAGGACAATTCCTGGAGACCAATTCTGGACCTTTCAATTCTAAACACCTTCTTACAAGTACCCAAATTCAAGATGCTAACACTACAGCAGCTTCTTCCCATGTTGGGCAAGAAAGCATGGCTAGTAACGTTGGACCTCAAGGAGGCATACCTGCATGTCCCTATCAGACAAAGTTGCAGAAGATACCTCTGTTTCATTGCAGGTTCAACCCATTACCAATTCTCTGCACTGCCCTTTGGCTTATCTACTGCGCCCAGGGTCTTCACAAAATGCCCGGCACCAGCAATTGCATACTGCAGACAAAGAGGAATTCAAATATATCCATACCTGGACGACTGCCTCATCCAAGCAGAAAGCAAGGACATCCTTCTACAACATCTGGCTTTTGTAAAACATCTTCTAAGTTGCCTGGGGTACACAGTAAACGAAAAGAAATCAAAACTAGTACCCTCACAAAATATGACATTCCTGGGTGCCAGCTTAAATACAACGGCCCAGAAGGCTTATCTGATGCCAGACAAACAACTACAATGGACTCAATATTTCAAAACAATGGCAACAAAGACCCAACTCCCTGCAAGAAAAATTCTGCAGGCCTTGGGCTTCATGGCATCTTGCATACTACTAATACCATTTGCATACTACTAATACCATTTGCAAAGCTGCATATGAGGAAATTACAGTGGTACCTAAAAAGCGTATGGTCTCAACACAGCCACAGCTTGGACACAATGATATCTCTCATTCCCTGCCTACAACAGGAGGTTCTATGGTGGTCGCAGGCATGTCACCTCAACAAGGGTCAGCCTTTCACCTTCCCCCCAGCCAGGCAAACTATGACAACAGATGCATCGGACTATGCCTGGGGGGCACACATGGCAGGACAGTGCGTTCAAGGTGTATGGACTGCAGATCAAAGGAATCTGCACATCAATCAAAAAGGGATGCTAGCTGTACAGAATGCTCTGACAGCCTTCAAGAACCTATTACATCCAGGACAACTTACAATAAGGACGGACAACACCACAGTAATGTGGTACATAAACAATCAAGGGGGTACACACTCCTACCCTCTATGCAGGCAAGCAATGACCTTGTGGAACACAGCACTGGCTTACCAAGTTCAGTTACAAGCTCAGTTCCTGCCAGGAAAAAAGAACACATTGGCAGACTACCTCAGCAGAAACATCATGGATCCCCACGAGTGGAAACTGGATCCACAAGTATTTGCAATGATAACTCACAAATGGGGCCTTCCAGACATAGACCTGTTTGCCAGCCCCCAAAACTATCAGCTAACAAAATTTTGTACAAGGACACTTCACCATCAAGCTTGGAAAGTGGACGCACTATCATTCAATTGGAAAAACCTGACAGTATATGCCTTCCCTCCATTGCCTCTCCTCACAAAGGTGCTTCTGAAAGTCAGAAAGGAGAGACCACGACTGATACTTATAGCCCCAGACTGGCCACGCCAGCACTGGTACCCACTATTAAGGAATATGGCCCAGGGCCCACCTTGGATTTTACCACAAATTGCCCATTTGCTCACACAGCAAAACAATCAGATTCTACACAGCCAGCTCAAAACCTTATATCTGGCTGCATGGCAAATTACCTAAGCATCTAGCCAGCTCCTGTTTCCCAAGCAGTTATGAATGTTATTTTGGAAGCTAGGAGGCCCAGCACCAGGAAGGCCTACTAGGACAAATGGAAAAGGTTTTGCGCCTGGAAGCAAGCTAAAGGCCAAAACACACTTCAGCCTCACATGCCTCAGATTCTACAGTATTTAACTGAGATGTTGCACAAAGGACTTTCTTTTTCTTCCATTAAAATCCATGCATCAGCTATTTCAGCCCACTACAACATGGATCCACCCTTATTTTCACATCCACTTCTAAGGCAGTTCCTCAGAGGGGCAAAAAACATTATGCCCCCAGGAGAGCACCTACACCAACATGGGACCTCAATTTTGTTCTGGAAAAACTTACGCTACCTCCCTTTGAACCAGCTTTCTCTGCAGATCTACAGTTTCTATCATGGAAGACTGCCCTGCTGCTAGCAATAACTTCAGCTAGAAGAGTCTCAGAGCTGCAGGCACTAATGGCAGTGGAACCTTTCCTCATTTTCCATCAAGACAGAGTTTCTCTATGAACTAATCCTTCCTTCATGCCTAAGGTAGTTTCCAGTGTGGCTTTAAATCAAACCATCCACTTACCCACCTTCTTCCCAAATCCACAGAACAAAGGAGAGAGACTCCTGCATTCCTTGGACATTCACAGAAAACTTCGTTACTACTTGGATAAAACTAAGGTTTTCAAAAAACTGACCAGCTCTTTGTATCCTATGCTACAGCTTCACAAGGGAAGGCTATATCAAAACAAACCATTTCCAAATGGATAGGACATTGCATTCATTTTTGCTATACCCATCATGGAAAACCAGTTCCTGCTACCATTAGGCCCCACTCTACCAGGGCAACAGCTACATCTACAGCCTTCCTCAGGGGGGTTCCAACCAAGGAGATTTTGGAAGCTGCAACTTGGAGTTCAGTACACACCTTTACCAAACACCATCACTTACCACTTTACTCTAAGACTAGAACTGGCTTCGCCACTGCAGTTCTGCAGGGCCTTCTAGCCTCCTCTAACCCGCTATGACTCCTCCACACATCCTTAGCTTTGGGATTCTACCCAAGTGTGATGACTGCAGCAGGGTAACACGATGAACATAGTACAGTTTTGTACCTACCATAAATGTAGATGTTCGAGTGTACACCCTGCTGCAGTCCAGGTTACCCTCCCTCCATCCCCTCTGATCTAACTGGCTAAATCTCTACAATACCTTCCTGATGTATTTGCTTATAGCTGGAGGGATTTTGTGTTTGTGCTAAAATTTTTTAAATTGGTACTAATTACTGACCACCTTTTTGGGGGCACCTGACATCTGGGGCAATAAAAACTGAAGAAAATGGCGTCGGATGCATTATATATACCCCTGCCACACTGACATCAGGGAAGAAGCGACAGCATTCGACGCCGGACCAAGACTTTGGAATTCCGGCCGACTGCGGGACCGCCTGACGACAGGATAACCCAAGTGTGATGACTGCAGCAGGGTGTACACTCGAACATCTACATTTATGGTAGGTACAAAACTGTACTTTTCTTGCTGTGCGGTGCCCAAAGCAGAAGCAGTTCGCAAGTGCTGGTCGGCCGACTCCTGAAATTTTCATTTTAGAGTTTCAGAAGCAAAGTCTTCAACGAAAGCTAAGTACCCCATTGGGGAAACTTTTTCTTGCTCTAAACCGACGTCAGTAAAAGTCAATAACTGTATTTCTTGTGGAAAGCAAATACCTCATAAAGATTTTCATTCATACTGTGTTTGTCGGTATATTTACACTTCTAAATATTTTGGTACACGGCTCAGTTATCCAGATATGTCTTTGGTAAGCAATCCGACTACCGACTTTCTGAAAAAACACAAAGATAAAGACAGAGAAAGGCAGCCTAGGTCCAAAGCTGCCAACCATGCTTCTCCTAAGCTAGTTGCCAGTTTGCCGGTACTCAGTGAGGTGCTTTCGCTACTTCAGATTCGCAGGCCTCTACTGAGACCCATTCAGAGTCCGGTATGCCACGAGATGCTTCAACTGTGGAACCTGCGAATGTCTCTACCTTGGATGGGTCCAGAGCCGCTGTACAGACACCGGCTTCCGAGGGTGTATTCAGGCCTACTGACTTGCATATTAAACCAACGCCATCTTCTTCTTGAAGGCCTAAAACTTGAATTGACACCCAGACCGCATGATCAGGCCTCTATGCCTAAAAAACAAATGATAAGAATGGCTGAAGACCTTATTACTTTAATCGGGGGAAGCCAACCTTCCCCCTCTAATAGACCTAGGACTGAGTTTGCTTATGATACTTCTGACCAGGATTCTGAAATTTCTGTTTCCTCTGATGTCCAGGATTTACCCTTATCTACCTATGAGGATTCTGATGCTGAGGACTCTATTCCCTCTGCTTCCCCCCTTCCCCAGAGGATTTCTCTTTTGGTGAAACCTTGCATACTCTCAGGGAGCATTTTCGTTGGGAAAGTCAGGATTTCTCTGACTCTAAAAAGAGGCTAAGGGATTTTTTACTCCTGCCTCAGCACAGGCCTTTAGCTATACCTCCTGTACTGGACTTTGTTGATGATGCCTTTTCGGAATCTAGTATGGCCCCTGACTCTCTACATCCTGCTCCCAGAAAACCTGATAGATATTACAGGGTTCCTGACTCTCACAAGTTCCTTTTCAAAAATCCTACTGCGGATCCTGAAACCATTTCACAGGGACCCAAGGGCATTAAAGCTACTACTGCCAAATATCCTATCCCCTCTGATAGAGACTCCAGGGTGATGGATAGATGGGGTAAGAAGGGTATACACTTCTGCAACTTTGCCCATCAGGGGCCTGAATTGCCAGTTTAATATGTTAAAGTATCAGCAGCATATTATTGGATTGCTTAAACAGAAAATAATGTTGATTCCTGATTGTGCTGAAAATAAGGATTTACAGGATTCAATGCATTCTGCTGAACAAGTTGGTAAACATACGTTGCAATGTGGTTTTGACTCACTAGGGGCATCTTGCAGGGCTGCTGTAACTGGGTCTGTACTTAGAAGGCATGCTTGGCTTAAGGACAATCCTTGCCAGATCATGTTAAAGCGAAATTACTGGATGCTTCCTTAAATCAGGGCCTCCTGTTTGGCAACAAGGCAGAAGAAGTTCTTAAAAAGATGGAGGAAAATGCTAAATCGTTGCAAACTGTTAACGATTTCTTACAAGTACAACCTCCAAGATTTAGTAGGCATTGGCCTTCTAAGAATTGGTCCTTTCCTGCCTCTTCCAGACCCTTTCAGTCCAAACCCAGATCCAGCAGAGCACCCAGGCTTCAGTCCCAGGTGACTCACAGGACTAAGCAGTGGGGGGGCCTCCACTTCCAAATCTGGGAGTAATAAAACTCCCCCATATGGTAAACTGTCTCACTGACTTCTATTCTAAAACTTTCAAGCAGTTCTCAACTGACTGCCTCTTTGGGGGGAAAGATTGCACTTCATGCAAAGAATTGGGGACTCATTACCCTGGACAAATGGGTTTTAAATATAGTCTCACAAGGATACAGATTTCACTTCCACACATTACCAACTTCAAGCGGTTGGCCAGATCTACCTCCAAATCAATGGGCAGAGGCCCAAAAGCAAGTACTGTCTCTTAAGCATATGGGGCTATTCCATTGGTACCAGTAGAAGAAAAGGGACAAGGTTTCTACTCGGGACTTTTCCTGGTACCCAGAAAAGACAATTCATGTCGTCCTATCCTGGACCTGTCTACTCTAAACACCTTTTTGGCGATTCCAAAATTCAAGATGCTGACTCTTCACCAGTTGCTTCCTATGCTAGGCAAAGATGCCGGGTTTGCAACACTAGATTTAAAGGAAGCATGCCGGCGCATCCCAATCAGGGAATCTTGCAGAAGATACCTACGCTTCAAAGCAGGCTTACACGTACTATCAGTTCTCTGCACTGCCCTTTGGCTTATCTACTGCACCCAGGGTATTCACAAAGTGCCCAGCTCCAGTCATTGCGTTTTGCAGGCAAAGAAATAGTCAAATATACCCATACCTGGACAGTTGTCTAATTCAGGAAGAAAACCAGGACATCATTTTGAATCATCTGGCTTTTGTACAAAGGGTGCTAACTTGTCTGGGGTACACCATAAATGAAAAGAAATCACACCTGGTACCCTGTCAACAAATTATATTCCTGGGAGCAAGCTAGAATACAACTTCCCAGATGGTTTTCCTCACGCCAGAGAAACAAATTCATTTGACAACCTACTTCAAACAAGTGGCCACAAAAACCCTGCTGTCTGCAAGGCAAATACTACAAGCCTTGGGGTTCATGGCCTCTTGCATTCTTCTAATTCCATATGCAAGACTGCATATAAGGAAACTACAGTGGTATCTAAAAAAGCATATGGTGTCAACATTGTCAGGATCTAGAAGCAATGATTCCTACCATACCTTGCCTACGCCTAGAGTTCCTTTGGTGGGCAGAGGCCTGCCACCAAAACAAGGGACTACCATTCACACTACCCCCTGCTGCCCAAACCCCAATCACAAACACATTAGAGTATGCATGGGGGGTGCACCTGGCAGGGAAGTACATTCAGGGCAAATGGAGCCCAAGTCAAATGCACCTGCACATCAATCAAAAAGAAATGTTAGCTGTACAGAATGCCCTGACAGCCTTCAAGGACCACATTCTTCTAGGACAATTAATGGTAGACAGACAACACCACTGTTATGTGGTACATAAGCAGGGGGGGGTACACATTCTTACCCCCTCTGCAGACTAGCCATGGCATTGTGGAACACAGCCTTGAGCTACCAAGTGCATCTACAAGCTCAATTCCTGCCAGGAAAAGTAAATACACTGGCAGATGGACTAAGCAGAAACCTCATGGACCCATACGAGTGGAAACTGGAACCAAGGATTTTCAACATGTTGACAAGCAAATGGGGGACCCCAGATATAGACCTGTTTGCCTCCCCCCAGAACTGTCAATTGGAAAAATTTTGCACAAGGACTCTCCACAGACAAGCTTGGAAATTGGATGCTCTGTCCTTCAGCTGGAAAAACCTTTCGGTTTATGCCTTGCCTCCTCTGCTCTCCAAAGTACTATTAAAGATCAAACAAGACAAACCAAGGACGATTTTGATTGCACGAGATTGGCCACGCCAACACTGGTACCCCCTCCTGCGCAGTGTGTCTCTGCTGTCCCCAAGGCACCTGCCATAGACTCCTACCCTGCTGTCTCAGCAGGAGAACCAGATTTTGCACCCTCAGCTTCAAACACTGAAACTAGCTGTCTGGCTTATTACCTAGTCCCTCCTTTACCATCTCTCAGCAAACCAGTGATGGATATCATTTTAATGGCTTGGAGGCCTAGTACTTGAAAATCTTATGCTGAAAAATGGAAAAGATTCTGTGCCTGGAACCAATCTCAAGGGATGAGCATAGCAGTGACCAATTTACCTCAGATTTTACAATACTTAATTGAGATGCTTCACAAGGGCCTGTCTTTTTCCTCAGTCAAAATTCACGTCTCAGCCATTTCAGCTCATTGTATCACAGAACCTCCCCTATTCTCTCATCCACTGCTCGAGCAGTTCCTCAGAGGAGCCAAAAAATTTAAGACCACCCAGGAGAGCTCCAACTCCAACCTGGGACCTTAACTTTGTATTGGAAAAACTCAACCTTCCTCCTTTTGAGCCAGCCACTACTGCAGATTGAACATTCCTTTCTTGAAAAACAGCTTTCCTTTTAGCAATCACTTTAACATGAAGGGTATCTGAATTACAGGCCCTTGTGGCAGTGGAGCCTTTCATCAACTTTCATGCGGACAGGGTGTCCCTCAGGACCAATCCCTTTTTCATGCCAAAGCTGGTATCCAGTGTGGCCTTTAATCAGTCCATTCATTTACCAACTTCTTTCCCAATCCACAGAACAAAGGGGAGCGGATACTGCACTCCTTAGATGCGCACAGACAACTTTGATTCTACTTGAATGAACAGGACCAAACCTCAAAGGAAATCTGAGCAACTGCTGGTGGCATTTGCTGCAGGGACAGGGGGGAAGGCTATTTCAAAGCAAACCATCTCCAAATGGATAGACCATTGTATTCATTTCAGCTATAAGCTCCATGGAAAACCTATCCCTCAGGGGATCAGACCACACTCAACCAGGGCTGCATCTACTTCTACAGCCTTTCTCAGAGGCGTACCTACCAGGGACATCCTAGAAGCTGCTACCTGGATTTCTGTCCATACTTTCACCAAGCATTACCATTTGCCTATTTTCTCTAAATCCAGAGCTGGCTTTGCCACTGCAATCTTGCAGGGATGTATAGCTGGTCCTAATTCTATCTAATTTCCTCCTCCCATCCTTAGCTTTGGGAATCTACTCAAATGTGATGACTGCAGCAGTGTGTACACTTATCATAAATTTAGATGTTCGAGTGTATTCACTGTTACAGTCCTGGTTACCCTCCCTCCAGCCCCCTGACTTCTTTTGGCTATTCTCCTTTACAATGCTTAAAAGCTTTTTGGTGTATTTGCTTTTTTGTTGGAGGTATAACCTTGTATATTTATAGATTTAATTACTTCCCATTAGAGGGGCACCTGACATCTGGGGCAAGAAAAACTGATGTCAACTGCATGTTTTATACCCCTGACGACCTGACGTCACGGAAGAAGAGACGGCAACCGATGTAGGACCCAAGACTTTGTTAATCAGGCCGACTGAGGGCTACTGCAAGCAGATAACCCAAATGTGATGACTGCAACAGTGAATACACTCGAACATCTACATTTGTGGTAGGTGTACACAACTGTACTGTTTGTCAAATAATCAAGCACAATATAATAGTACTGTCAACGTTTTGGCAGTATTGAATATGATTCACAATAATGCTCCGAACATAAATGAATGGCTGCAGAGAGTTCCGATTTTTGAACCAAAAGAATATGAGCCTACAAACGATACTGCACTAGATGAACGATTAGATGCCTTTGAATATAAGTTATTTAAAATACGTAATCTCCAACTGGAGAACAGTTGCTTGACTGAATGTGTTAAAATTAATAGAATTCCCAAAGGACTCTGGGAATGGAAATATCCTATGGGTCTTATACCCAACTCACTTTTGCATAAGGAATTATTACAACTTTTCGACAGGCTCGGATGTGAACTCATGGGGTTCCTGTTTAAACATAACACAGTTTTAATTGACAATTTAATAATGGACCTAGGGGGTTTCGGACAAAGCTATTATAGAAGACACCAACTATGACCAATACAGAGTGTAGCACTCTTGCATTTTTCATATTATTAATGTACAAATAGCGAGAATGCAGGCAAGGAAAATGCAGAAGCTAGAGAGGGACGGTTTGGAGTACCTCAACAATAAAGCATACCCCTTGCCCACCCTAGTCCCAGGAATAGGGTAAAAAATAGCGCATAAAAAAATCAATCTAGTACTGCAGCACAAGGACCAGAATGGAATAACCTCAGAGTGCAATCGGGTGCCAATTTGGATGAAGCCCCTTTGGATTTTCCATTATTGCTGTGATCAGAACATCTGAAGGGGAAACCGCAAGCCCAGCAGACTCAATGGCAGAATCTGGTGTATTCCTTTCAATACCAGATGGGTGAATAGAGGAATTCCAGACCAAGGAGGCACAATCGAAGGTAGTGGTACATGAGATGTTTACATCAGAACAAGAGGAACCATGCCAGAAAGTAATCAACCATACAGGTGACTTCAAAGTTTTCAATTTCAGCTCTTGTTTAGTACAAGAGCAGCATGCTGAAATTCTATCTAAACCCTTCATTTTTGTTATGGGAAGGAATGTAAATATGGTGGAAGCCTTCATGGATTTGAAGTTGTATATTAGTAAACTCAACTTAAATTTCAATTTTTTAAATGATGTACACATGCAAGCTTTAAAAATATCTAGTGCCTATAACCCACCACCCCAACCATCACAGCAGCTTTTTGAAAAGATGTGTGAATTGGATTTTAGTGCCAGTATA
>NC_056732.1:1351410691-1351449910 GCF_019279795.1 Protopterus annectens
CAGGCCTGACCCTCTCAGCCTCCCTTCATGAGGTGCCAGTCACCCCTAAAGACACTGGAGACACCGAGGCCTGTGGAAACTCAAGGTATTGGGCCTACGGAAACTATTCCCTCAAATGGGTCCGGAGCCGCTGAGCAGGCATCGGCTTCTGATGGTGTTTTCAGACCTTCACAGCTTACAATTAAGGCTACTACAGCAGCAAAGACAAAGTCAAAAACACCATTAAAGACAAGGAAACAAGTGCAGTATTCTCCAGAACAGTCATCCATGCCAAAGAAACAGATGCTTAAAATGGCTGAAGACCTTATTACATTAATCAGGGGTTCCCATCCCCCTCCTGACAAAAGGCCTAGGCAAGTCACTGATTATGATTCCTCTGATCAGGTTTCCATTTCCTCTGATTCCTCTTCTGATCAGGGATATTCTCTCCCTCCCTATGAGGATTCTGATGCAGAAGAGTCCATACCTTCAGCCTCACCACCTGAGGATTATTCTTTTGGGGAAACCCTGCACACCATGAAGGAGCATTTCCATTGGGAGAGCCAGGATTATTCAGAATCCAAGAAAAGGCTCAGAGATTTCCTTTTATTGCCTCAGCACAGGCCACTGGCTATCCCCCCTTTGCTTGATATTGTAGATGATGTTTTTTCTGAATCCAGTCTGTCTCCTGATTCTTTACCCCCTGCACCAGTTAAGCCAGACGGGGTACTACAGGGTCCCTGACTCTCATAAATTTCTTTACAAAAACCCCGCTGCAGACCCAGAAACAATTTCCCAGGGTCCTAAAGGGGTTAAGGCTTCCACTGCCAAAAATCCTGTCCCCTCAGATAGGGATTCCAGAGCTCTGGACAGATGAGGGAAAAAAGTTTACACTTCTGCTACTTTAGCTGTAAGAGCTTTAAACTGTCAAGTTTCACATGCTTAAATATCAACAGTACCTCATGTCATTGAAACAAAAAATGGTTTCAAATACAGAAAGTCCTGACAGTAAGGAGATGCAGGATTTATTGCATGCTGTTGAACAAGTGGGAAAGCATACTCTGCAATGTGGTTTTGATTCTTTAGAGGCTTCTTGTAGAGCCGCAGTAACAGGCTCTGTTATTCGTAGACATGCTTGGTTGAAAGAACAAAGTTTACCTGACCATGTTAAAGTAAAATTATTGGATGCTCCATTACAGCATGATACTTTGTTTGGTGTTAAGGCAGAAGAGGTGTTAAAGAAAATGGAGGATAAAGCAAAGTCAATGCAGACAGTGAAGGATTTCTTACAGGTTCAACCACCTAGATTTAGCAGAAACTGGCCTTCAAAAAATTGGTCCTTTCCAGTATCAGACAGGCCACAAAGAGGCAGATACAGACACCCAAGAGGCAGATTTCAGCCCCAAGGCTCCTACAGACCTAAGCAATGGGGTACTACAGCCCCCAAAGGAGGGGAAGATAAATCACAACCTTACAGGAAACCGTCACAATTACTTCCCTCTGCAAATGCCAAGCATTTATCTGTTGACAGCTCCCCTAGGGGGAAAGCTAGCACTTTTCTCAAAAAATTGGCACATGATCACCCAAGATCAATGGGTACTGAGCATTGTTTTTCAGGGTTACAGGTTCCACTTCCACATGCTTCCAAAACCAAAAGGTATGCCAGACCTGCCACAAAATCAATGGGCAGAGGCACATAAACAGATTGCTGCTCTTATGGACATGAGAGCTATTCAAAGAGTTCCACAGCAAGAACAATGACAAGGATTTTACTCAATTCTTTTCTTAGTACCCAGAAAGGACAAAGCCTGGAGACCAATACTGGACCTGTCAATCATAAATACTTTCCTGGATGTTCCAAAATTCAAAATGTTAACACTACAACTTCTGCCCATGCTGGGCAAGGAGGCTTGGCTAGTTACTTTGGACCTCAAAGAGGCATACCTGTATGTCCCAATCAGACAAACTTGCAGAATATACCTCAGATTCATAGCAGGCTCAACGCATTACCAATGCTCTGCACTGCCCTTTGGCTTATCTACTGCACCCAGGGTCTTCACAAAATGCCTGGCACCAGTAATTGCATTTTGCAGACAAAAAGGAGTTCAAATATATCCCTACTTGGACGACTGCCTTATTCAAGCAGAGAGCAAGGACATACTTCTAAAGCACCTGGAGTTTGTAAAAAGACTGCTAATTTGCCTAGGATACACAGTAAACGAAAATAAATCAAAACTAGTGCCCTCTCAAGAGATAATATTCCTGGGTGCAAGCTTAAATACAACTGCCCAGATGGCTTATCTCACACCAGACAAAGGCAACTGACTCATTACTTTCAAGTGATGGCAACAAAAGCTCAGCTCCCTGCAAGAAAAATTCTGCAGGCCCTGGGTTTCATGGTATCCTGCATTCTACTAATTCCATATGCAAAACTGCATATGAGGAAACTACAGTGGTATCTAAAAAGTGTTTGGACTCAGCATTGTCGCAGCCTGGAGACGGTCATAACTATAATTCCCTACCTACAACAAGAGTTTCGATGGTGGTCTCAGGCCTGTCACCACAACAAGGGACAACCTTTCACCTTACCCATAGCCAGGCAGACAATAACAATGGATGCATCGGATTATGCCTGGGGAGCACATATGGTAGGAAAATGTATTCAGGGCACGTGGCCCAAGGAACAAATGCATCTTCACATCAATCAAAAAGAGATGCTAGCTATACAGAATGCCCTCACAGGCTTCAAGGACCTAATACATCCAGGACAACTATTAATAAAGACGGACAATACCACAATACCACAGTTATGTGGTACATAAACAAGCAAAGGGGCACACATTCCTACCCCCTATGCAGACAAGCCATGACTTTGTGGAACACAGCCCTGACTTGTCAAGTACATCTGCAAGCACAATTCCTGCCAGGAACAAAAAATACACTGGCAGATGAACTAAGCAGAAATCTCATGGATCCTCACGAATGGAAACTAAATCCACAAGTGTTCAGCATGATAACAAAGAAATGGGGATGCCCAGACATAGATCGCCTCCCCTCACAATTACCAAATACAAAAATTTTGCACAAGAACTTTTTACTCTCAAGCATGGAAAGTGGATGCTCTATCATTCAGCTGGAAAGGACAGACAGTCTATGCCTTCCCTCCCATGCCTCTTCTCACCAAGATGTTACTAAAAGTCAGACGAGAAGCCAAAAATGATCCTGATTGCTCCAGACTGGCCACGCCAGCACTGGTACCCAATCCTAAAGAGTTTGTCCCAAGGCCCACCTTGGCCTCTGCCTCAAATACCGCATCTTCTAACACAACAAAACAATCAGATTCTGCACAGTCAACTCATAACCTTAAACCTGGCAGCATGGCAGATAATGTAGCCACTCAGACTGCACCTCTCTCTAAAGCCGTTATGGATGTAATTTTAGAAGCCAGGAGGCCCAGCACTAGAAAATCTTATGCAGAAAAATGGAAGAGATTCTGTGCTTGGAACCATACAAAAGGGCTCGAACCACTTATCCCTAATACACCTCAGATTTTGCAGTACCTAACTGAGATGTTGGCCAAAGGCCTATCTTTCTCATCTATTAAAATCCATGCCTCTGCCATTTCAGCTCATTACAATACGGATCCTCCTATTTTTTCACATCCTCTACTACGACAGTACCTCAGAGGGGCAAAAAATATAAGACCCCCAAGAAGAGTACCGGTACCTACTTGGGACCTCAATTTTGTTTTGGAAAAACTCACACAGCCTCCTTTTGAACCAGCCAGCACAGCTGATCTAAAATTTCTGTCCTGGAAAACTGCTCTGCTCCTAGCAATAACTTCAGCAAGAAGAGTCTCAGAGTTACAGACTTTGATGGCTGTGGAACCTTTCCTCATTTTTCATCAAGACAGGGTTTCTCTTAGGACAAACCCAACATTCATGCTAAAAGTGGTCTCCAGTGTGGCATTAAACCAAGCCATTCATTTACCTACTTTTTACCCAAATCCCCAGAATAAAGGGGAGAGACTTCTGCACGCTTTGGATATACACAGGCAGCTACGATTCTACGTGGACAAAACAAAAGCTTTCAGAAAAACTGAGCAACTGTTTGTAGCATATGCTGCAGGATCACAAGGAAAGCTTATTACAAAGCAGACAATCTCCAAATGGATAGGACACTGCATACGCTTCTGTTATGCTCAGCATGGCAAATCTAAGGGCATTAGGCCTCATTCTACCAGAGCAGCAGCCACTTCAGCAGCCTTCCTCAGAGGAGTACCAACCAAAGATATTTTAGAAGCTGCAACATGGAGCTCAGTGCACACTTTCACCAAGCACTACCACTTACCTCTCTACTCTAAATCCAGAGCAGGCTTTGCGGCTGCAGTTCTGCAGGGCTTATTAGCTTTGCCAAATCCAATCTAGACCCAGCCACCCTACCTCAGCTTTGGGAATCTACCCAAATGTAATGACTGCAACAGTGAAACACGATGAACATAGTACAGTTGTGTACCTACCATAAATGTAGATGTTCGAGTGTATTCACTGTTGCAGTCCAGGTTACCCACCCACCATCCCCCTTTTTCTTTTGCTGGGACCTTTCTGTACTTCACAACTCTTCACAACCTATGTGGTGTATTTGCTTGTAGATGAAGGAAATGTTTATAGTACTATATGAATGGTTTTCTGGCATATTTATTATTTTTCAGCCTTCCTATCTGGGGGCACCTGACATCTAGGGCAAGAAAAACTGAAGAAAATGGCGTCTGTTGCAAATTTTATACCCCCTGGCGCACTGACGTCAGGGAAGAGGCGACAGCAACCGACGCCGGACCAAGACTTTGGAACTCGGGCCGACTGCGTGTCGCCTGCCAGCAGTAACCCAAATGTAATGACTGCAACAGTGAATACACTCTAACATCTACATTTATGGTAGGTACACAACTGTACTTTTCTCTCTCTCTCCTCTCTATGGCTATTACTCACCCCTTTCAGGGGTAGTGGTATTGGTATTTAGTTTATACTGGTGGTGTTTTCCCCACCATAACTTAGCTCCCTATTTGGGGCAAGAAAAACTGATGTGTAATGGCGTTGGCTGCCTGTTTTTATATCCCTGATGACCTGACGTCAGTCCTGGAGCGACAGCATCTAACGCAGAAGTACTAAGTCTCTGGTGTTCAGGCTGACTGAGGGCTACCTGCAGGCAGATAACCCAAGTGTGATGACTGCAACAGTGAATACACTCGAACATCTACATTTATGGTAGGTGTACACAACTGTGTTTTCCATGGCCTTGCATACCAGGCTAATGGGGCGCCCCCTTTGTGGAGTGGGATGACCATCGCTGTGCAGCATTCAGTAGGTACAAAGCCTGAAGTGAGGCTATGATTGAACATGGTACTTGGGTGGGGTGCCAGTTCGTGCAGAACGCAGCCTGGGATGTTGTTAGGTCCCATGGATGCTGTGTTCTTGGCTTTGGAAAGTGCGGTCTTTACTTGTGCAGCCGTGATTACAGGGGCTTTACATTCTTCCGGTATAGTGATGGGCCCTTTGGTGGGTGGGGGTGAAGTTTACACTGAACCTATCTCCCAGGATGTTGGCAATATCAGTTGGTTCTGTATATCTAGTGCCATTATGCTGTAGCTCAGAGCAGATCTGAGTGTCGCCATTCAGATTCTTGACATAGCTGTCAAATACTTTGTGGTTGTCTTTAGAATCAGTGGTGATTTTATTTTTATAACTAGCTTTGGTGAATTTTATGAGGGATCTCAGCTTATTACTGAGGTTGACCAGGGAGTTCCTGCAATCAGGGAATTTTACTCTTTTTTGCAACAGCTTCTTCCTTCTGTTGTAGAGTTTGTTTATGGCAGGGGACCACCAGATTGGATTCCTTTTTTTGGAGGATAGCATCTTGGTTCTGTTGGGGATGGCATGATCCATGCACTCCTGTATGTCCTTATACAGTGCATTTGTACAGGATTCAGCAGTTGTACTATATTTTCCTTCTGTATAGGTGTCGTGAAGCTTGCCACTTCTGTGTTACGAAGCATGAAGTTGGTTTTGGAGAAGTTTTTTTACAGTGGTTTCCTTAATGGGGGGTGGAGGCGGGATGTTGATGTCTAGGGTGATTAGCTTGCATTCAAATCTGACCAACAAGGAGTTGACCTCTGGCATGGAACATTGGTTGCCCATGTTGGTAATGACCAGGTCCAGGATATTGCTGCCACTGGTGGGGTATGGACAAGCTTATCCAGGGAGTTGGAATTTATGAATTCCAGAAAGTATTGAGTAAATGAGTTAGTACATGAGTAGTTTTCCCAGTTGATGGTGGGGGTAGTTGAAATCGCCCATTATTAGGGTATTGGGCTGTACCTTAATATTACCCAGTATGTCAAGAAACATGGAGTGGGCATCCTGGGGCATGGGAGGGGATCTGTAACAAGTTACAACCTGGACTGCAGTCTTGCCCAGTGTTAGTTGCACTTGGATAATTTTGGATGCATTATGTTGAGCAGCTAAATCTACAACTAGCCTGGTGGTGTGGATATACTTAATGAATATGGACACACCTCCTCCTTCAGTGTTTCAGTCCAGGTTAGGTGGCCAAAAGGTGTGGTAGGAGTTATAGCCTGGTAATGCAGGGGTGCTCTCCGGAGCCTTGAACCAGGTCTCCGTCACTGCACAGTGCCTCGAGTGAGTGAATTTTGAGATTTAGACTTCTAGCACTGAGTAACATTACCCTCAGATTTTGCTTGCTTATACCTGCTATGGTGGCGAGTTTGTTGTTTGAACCTTGCCTAAAAAAGGCACTATAGGGGTGGCAAGAGCCTTAGCCAATATCCGGAATCCCAGGGCTGACAGTTGCAGGCCATTTCTGGCAAAGCATCGTGGTCTGTCGATCATGTCATCCCAGGCAGACACTGGATACTCTTAGAATGACACCAGAAACTTAGCCAATTGTTGAAGTCAATCATTTTGTTCTTGTATTGTGGTATAATTCTGGGCAATGGCAGGATGCTACTCAGGGCTAGGGTCATACCTGCCTGGGGCTACATGATCCGAGAGCTCCTCCATGTGTCTTTTCATGTAGCCAAGGAGGTACATCTCAGGTCATTCACACCAACATGAACAATGACAGAGTCATATTTGTACTTGTTGTGGAGTGACCTGAGTGCTTGCGTTATGTGGTGGATCCTGGCAGCTGACAGTAACTTTCTCCTTGTTTAGGCTGGTGAGTGGGACATCAGTGTGCCTGACTATAGAGTCACCTATGACTAGTGTGTTGAATACGTTGTTTTGCCTTATGGGCTGAGGTTGAGTGGGACACTGATTTTGTGGGCTGTGTCTCATTTGTGTAGTGTTGGGGGGGTTGCTTGCATTTCAGCTTTGGAGGTCTCTGTTGTTTGGGCAGATTTTTATTGAGAGCCTCCGCGAATGTAGGTGTGTGTTTTGTGTTAATATGTGTGGGTTTAGGTGGTGAATGTTTTGATGGACTGTGTGTTGAGTGTGGTTTGGTGCAGGTGTTTACCTTCTCCTCTTGACTGTCTCAGTACAGTCTTGGCTGGAGAGAGCTTGGATTCCAGTTTGGCTATATAAGTGCATCTCTCACAGGTTGTAGTGTTGGGTGGTAGGAGGAGAGGGTTGTCAGTGTACATGAGGCAATTGCTACATTGCCAAATGCCCAGATTCATCAGGTGGACAGGGGAAAATACCAGGAGCTGACCCTTAGACATGCCTGGATAGGTGCTTATTAATTTAAGTACTAAAAACTGTTTTCCTCCTAACAAGTGAGGGAAGTTGAGTGCTGCAGTAATTTGTATATTTAGTGCTTGCAACAAGTTTTGAACAAGTGTTGAGCACAAGGGAACAGTTTTGAGTGCTAAAACTAGAAAACTGGCTAGTTCTGGCATCGGGAATAGTTTAACCCTAGTTAAATGGTGCTACGTGATGCGCAAAACCGTGCAAACATGGGTTTTTAAAGAGAAAAATGAAAGGGATAAAAATAGCCCATAAAGGCCAGTAAAACTACAGATTCTGAGCTGAAACCACTCCTCCAGCTTCAGGTAGGCTGCTCAAAGCTCACCACTCTCACTGATGAACAGGGAAGCTTCCTTCTATCTTAGTAAGGTCTGGGCAACACAGAAATTTCAAAACAGCCCAGAATTCAGCAAAATCTGAAAACCGGACTCTACTGGTTATAGAAAGGTGGGAAACGAGTAGAGAAAGAGGACTTTTTGTTTTGTTTTTTTTTCCAATTATTAAAACAGCTACAGTAAAACACTTTTAAAGCAGAAAAATATCTATCGCAGTTGAGTGTGTAGCCCTCAACAGTTGAAAAACACTTAAAATGATCAGTTAAAGTGCAAACAGTGTCAGAATTAAAAAAAAAAAACAGTTCAAATAAGTTGCAAAGTTAATAAAAAACACACTGAATAGTGCAGCTAGCGAAAATAAGCAATAAAAAGCAAAACAGAGTTACTTAATCCACTCAGTCTCCATTTTCTCTCTCTGCTGCTGTAGAACACTGCAGGACACCCAGACAGGATCTTGCTGAGGTAATACAAGTGCAAAATCCGCACAAACACGGGTTTATAAACAGAAAGATGAAAGGGATAGAAATAGCCCAAAATGGCCAATAAAACTACAAATTCTGTTGGACACGAACCCATATGTCAAGGATAAATGAAAATGAACAACACAGATGGAACGCACATAACTTCTTTTTTACATATTTTATGTTTTCTTAAAGACACTGTCCTGGAACTGTATCCCAAGCTGGCTCTGAAGTAGTGCTGTTGGAGAGGGAATTTATGTTCCCTGCACAGCATTTTGAGAATGATGCCATGGTTGGTGATAATAGTCTTGTAGATAGGACCAAGTCATTGGTTCAAACTTACTGTATATACACCACCAACAAAAGAAACTGGCACATTCTAAATTCCAACAAAGAAATTTAGCTACTTGTTGGGGCTGATCCATTAGTTGCTATTTGAGTTTAATTATGATTTATATACTTGCTTTATAATACACTGGCAGAAAAGCCAATGGAGATATAAACACCAACCAGTGATTATGCTTGTTGTGGATTCTTCAAGTACAGATTATTACTAATAGTACTTGGTACTACAGTAATATTTTGCATAAGATGTATGCTCCAAAGGGAAGGCTTACTTTGTAGTACCACATATGTCTAATGAGCTGTTCAGAATGTCTGCTTACCACATAGATAAAAACACTGGAGAAATTAAGCTGCGGGATTTACAAGTGTTATTTTAGTGTAGAGAAAATGCACAATCTTAATAATTACTTAAGCATGATTTGAAGTGCAGTTGTTATAAAAGGATTGTATTTTTTATATGATTGAAAAAAGTATATACATATTCTTGAAAAAGTCAGTGTACTACTTTATAAGTTGCTAGTTATATATACACTAGGCAAATGACCACCTGGGCCTTTATAAGCCTAGCCATGCAATCCAGCCCAACTGTGTCCCTATGTATCATGTGCGTTTATTAGGATGGGTATGTTAGGAAGTTTCTAGAGGTTATGTGGGGGGGCATGTATTAGTTTGGGCATTACTGTCTGCCTCTGTCTGTCAGAGACCTGGACTGAATTTCTGATCTCCCAGCCATTAGTTAAGGTTATGCTTAAATAGGGTTAGGAAGGACTTTGCTTCACCTGGATGGGGGAGCCTGTTCCAGAGTATGGGGATCCTCTGAGACATATCTGTCTTACAAACATGTCTTGTTTATGTCACAAGCAAAATTTAAATCCTTGGATATAGTGGTTCGGATGCTGTTCATTTTGCGGATGTGTGAAAAATCCATCAGCTGTGGATCCAAAATTACCTTGATTGTCAGGCATAGATTGCCACTCAGTAAACTGTAGGAGACCGTGTATATAGATAAGGCTTTAAGGTGATCTATATAGGACAATGTGTTTATACCCTGGATTCTCCTGGTAAGGAACCTTTGTGGGAGTTCCAACTTGTGCATATGTTCAGTCAGGTACATGCTGAAGGGGGCATTATACTCGATGGGTCTGATAAGGGCCAAATAAAGTATCGCTATGGCTTTCTTGGACCTGGATGCCATGACCTTGCTTATAAGTTGGGCGACATAGAATGATTTTCTTACTACCTAGGCCACATATTGGTCAACGGTAGGATTACTGTTTACATACGTTTCCAGATCCCTATCTACTGTATCAACTCTTAGAGTTGTCTTATCGATGGAGCAATTAGACTAGGTGGCAGTTTTCCCAAAAGTCACTTTAATGCATTTCTTGGCATTGAGTTTTAGTCCATGACTTTAGCACCAGTCATTTTAGACCCTCTTGTAAGATGTTTATGTCATGGGGAATTAATGACCTTGATGATTGATAGGAAATTCACCCTGGGGATCATGTCAATCACCCTGCTAGAGAGGGGTCCGGAGAAGTAAATATTGTGGGAAGAAATATCCAGGGAATTGTTATGGCTAGGCTTGCATAGGCCCTGGGGCCGATAGCCTAGTACCAGCCTATGAACCTATGATAGCTCTCAATTTTCAGTCAATCTGTGAACCTGGTCAGCCAAAGGGCCTTGGCATTAGCCTTTATCTTTAAAAAGTAGATACCAAATAGGAGCAATCCCAGGACAGAACCCTGAGGTACTCTGCTGGTGATTGGTCTCTTAGTGAAGGTGGTATCACCAATTCTGAGTTCCTGGGACCTGCCTGTGAGCCAGCTGGCAGTCCCTTGAGTTTTATAATGACTTATACCTAGTTCAGTGTGAACTTTTATGGTGTATTATAGCAAACGCCTTAGCCAGGTCCAGGTAGGTGGTATGCACCATTTTCCCTTCATCCATTTCCCTCGTGACCTTCTCAAAGTAGTTCACCTGGTTTAATAGGCATAGTCTTCCCTTGACAAAGCCAAACTAGGTTGTGTCGAGTGTCTGAAAGTTGCCTATGTCTTTGTTGATTATATCTATGATCATTTGTTCTATGGCTTTGCATATTAGACTGTGGTCAGATTAATAGGTCTGTAGTTTCCGGGGTCAGTTGATGATCCACCCCTGTGAAGTGGGATAATAGTTGCATTCTTCCATTCTCCTGGTACAAAGCCTGTTTTGAGGCTAAAGTTCAAAAGTGACTCAAGTGGTCCTAAAAGGTCATGTTTCCAGCTGCTTGGCAGGCATCCCCGGATATTGTCAAGGCCCACTAAGGCTGTGATTTTGGCCTTACTGAGCATCACCAGGACCTTTAAATAGTTGAGGGGATTATGCTAGTAGGTATCTCATGGAGGGACGTGAGAGTAAGAGTGAAGCTTGAGCTGAATTTGTCAGGCAGCAAATTTATTATGTCACTCTGCTCAGTGAAGGTGACACCACTGACCACCAGTTTGGTACACTGATGCATGCTGTCTTTGAGATTTTGTACATAGCTGCTTGAAGGCCTTGTTGTTGTCTTTAGCCTGTGAGACTATATGGACCTCATGATTGACCTTGTTGGACTTAATTACCCCTCTTAGTTTTCTGCTTAGTTTAATTAGAGAACTGCTTTAATTATGGGAGTTGCTCTGATTTTAGCCATGACTTTTTTTTTCCTTTTGTTATACACACTATTAAGGTTATGATTCCAGTATTGTGGCTTGTTTTTAGTGTTTGTTTTGAGCTTCCTCCTTGTAGTTACTGCAGCCTCTATACAGCCATTTACATGGTTGTATAGGGTCTCTGGACAATTCTGCATAGGTTGTTGTGAACTCTGGGTAAGGAGGGACATTGAATTTTGATAACCTGTCTCTTAATAGGGTGTAGTTTGCTTTGGAATAGTTCCTTACTGTTACAGGGTTTGTTGAGGTTAGTTTGGGGGGGGGGGGGTGCAGCACTTTCTTATTTTGGGGAGTACCAGGTCCAGTATGTTTGAATATCTAATAGGTGTGTGCACTGTCTGGTAAAGTGTATTTGTGTTAATAAAGTCCAGGAGTAATTGTGCCTATGAGTATTAGGCAGTGTACGTTTCCCAGTCTAAAGAGGGGTAGTTAAAGTCTCTCATGAATAGAGTATTTGATTTAATGATGAATATCTTCACTAGATCTAGATATGAGCTTTGGGATTTTAGGGACATAGCTTGCTCGGATATGGTATGGGACTTTGTCTGGTGATTTGCACATGGATAATTTCAGGGCATTGTCCTTTTTAACCAATGTACAGTTATGCTTGTTGCCAATATAGATTGAGACTCCTCCACCTTTTGTCCCTATCTGTGCAGCTGATGGTCTAAATGTGTAGATGGCACTGAAGCTTTGCACTGGCAGAGTACTTTCTGTGGATTTAAGCACGGACTCACTAGTGGCGTAAATATCTATATTCTCCAGAGTGAGAGAGCTTGTAGGGTGTGGAGTTTCTTGATTAGGGTCCTAAATTTGAGCAGTAACACTTGGTTTATTTGGATTTTATTTGCTATGTCGGCAAGTTTGTGAATTTGACATTGCTGAAAAAGGCTGTAAGGTTGTGGATAAAGTTTTAACCTATATTTGGAAGCCTAAGGGAGAGAAGTGCAGGTCATCCTTTGCAAAGTAATGTGGTCTGTTAACAATGTCCTCCCATGTTAGCAAATGTTGAATCCCCCCGGAAAGACCCCAAAACTAAACCAGTTATTGAAGTCAATCATCTTTTGTTCATACTGTAGCATCATCCTTGGTGAAAGTAGAATGCTGCTCAGTGCAAGGCACATACCTGCCCTGAGATACATATTCTGAGAGATCAACAATATCTCTCTTCAATTAGTCCATCGAGATATGCCTCAGGTCGTTAACCCCCACCTGGACTATGTTAGAATCATACCGGTACCTATGGTATAATGACTTGAGTGAGTGCATAATTTGGCTGCTCCTGGCTCTTGATAAGCAACTAATCATTATCTTCTTGTTCAGTATGGTGAGCAGAGCATCTGTGTATCATACAGTGGAGTCCCCTGTGACAAAATTCCTGGGTAATGTGTTGGCTTGGTCTTTGCTGTTGGGGCTCCACTGTGTGTAGGAGTATACATGGTGTTTGGTGCTTCCTTTGGTGAGAGATCGTTGAGGATAGTCATTACCATTATAGACTTAGGAAGTCTTTGATGTTTGGGATGATTGCTTTTTAGTGCTGGTCTGTGTGTGGCGGATGTACTGTGCGTGTTCTTGACAACCTTGTCTGTATGTAAGATTTTTGCTTCCAGTGAGATTGTATATGTGTATCTCTCGCATACTGTGTTTATTTTTTAAGGATTAAATGGCTGTTTGTGGAGACATTTAGAAATTACAAATCCATGTTCTCCAGACCTGTATTCAGGTGGGCAACTGCAGGTAATGGACTGTGTTATACAGAGGTCCCCTTGGGTGATCTCTGGGGTTTGGTACACACTAGGTTAGATTGTGCTAAGCTTTGAAGATAGTGCTGTTTAATGTGCAGACTAGCTGCTCTAAGCTTGTTTTCACACAATGGCTTTGTTTTAGGAACACTAAATTACAGGTTTCAGTTTTAATGGAAGTTTTATAGATGTAATTTATTTGGACATTTGTGTCTGAACACAACACTGCTACCCTCTTGATGTATTACCGAGAAAAATTCTTGCCAAGTGTATTGCTACAACAAAACAATAAACTACCTTGATATGTCAGTATTGTTTATGTATTTATTTCATTTATTTATTTAACATTTGTTTATCAGAAAGTCCGACTTGGAACAAAGCCAATTTTCAGCAGCGTCCCGGGGAGAAACACTCCAGATGCATGTCTTTGTAACTTGAGAGGAAACCCACATGAATGCAGGGAGGACATGCAGACTCCATACAAAAGGCATCCCAGCCGAGAATCGAAATGGTGACCCTCTTGCTGTAAGGCGGCAACTCACCCGCTGCATCACTGCGGGACCCTTAGCATGATTTTTAAGGCAAAATCAACAACTAAAGCAGTAGCACTCTAAACATTAACTGATGTGCAAAACAGTAAAATAAATATCTTATCTGTCAAGGATGGAGCAGGATCAGCTCTGGATCCCCCATGGTTAAGGTGCCAAGCAGGAGGGAGTTATGTGAAAGTGAGCAGTTGACAATTTGTAATAAGGGAGGTTAACTCAAGTGCAATACTGGTCTGATGCCCATGCACTGGCCCAATAATCAAGGAGCCTCAATCCTCACCATTAACACCAGTGAGGGGCGTCCACAGTGGGAGGATAACAAGTGCACACACAGTAATGTACAATTTCCGTTAAGGGCACACAGAGTTTACAGTCAGTCTGGGGCAGGTTTATTCCCTTTCTCCCCAGATTCCCAGTAAGACTCCCCACTGGCACAGCTATAGGGTTCTGATCTCAGCTGAGTAGTAGAGCCAAAACCTCCAGTACCCTCTCTTTCCAACCAGTGCTTCATGTCCCTGCCCAAGTAGCTGACACACGCACACTTTGAGATTTGAGTTATATACAAACACACAGACACTCCTGGGGAAGCCTGGCACAGGTTCTCCAGCTATGTCCCCCTTCTGCCCAGACTATACGATAGTACCACCTGCCACCAACTACTCTTATCAGCTACTATAAAGGCCCTTACCAAAGGGTATCCAGTTCTACTGTGAAATGTTACTGTTATCCAATTGGTAAGTGTGACTGAGACTTGAAGGCTATTTAGGAGTGGCCTATACAGTATCACCAAATACATGCAAGTACTCTAGAGCTTAAATTATCTCTGCACAAAACAGCCACAGTTGAAATCTTTAAAATATTTAATAATAATAATTAATAAAAACACAAGACAATACTTATTCAACGCAGTGACACTAGAGAGTTCAGAAATCTCTTCAAGAATCCTACTGCTGACCCAGAGATCATTTCCCAAGGACCTAAAGGTATTAAGGCTACTACGGCCAAAAATCCTACTGCTTCGGACAGGGATTCCAGATCTCTGGAGAGATGGGGTAAGAAGGTATATACCTCTGCAACTCTTGCTATCAGGGCATTGAACTCCCAGTTTCACATGCTGAAATACCAGCAAAATATTATGGAACTTATTTAACAAAAAGTGGTAATTTTTCCAGATTTTGCAGAACATAAAGAATTGCAGGAGCTTATGCACACTGCAAACCAAGTTAGTAGGCATACATTAGGGCTGTGATGCCCTAGAAGCATCTTGCAGGGCAGCTGTCACTGGCTCTGTACTGAGAAGACATGCTTGGCTGAAGGAGTAGACCTTACCAGATCATGTCAAATCTAAATTACTAGACACTCCTTTAAATAGTAGTGTTTGTTTGGCACCAAAGCAGAAGAATTTCTTAAAAAGATGGAAGAAAAGGCTAAATCTATGTAAACTGTTAAAGAAGTCCTGCAAGTGCAACCACCTAGATTCATTAGACATTGCCCTTCAAAACACTGGTCCTTTCCATCCCTCTCCAAGCCTTCCCAAACAAGACACAGGGGAAACAGACCACCCAGATTACAGTCTCAGGGTATGCAGAGATCTAAGCAATGGAGTGCCCCCACCCCTAAAGCAGGGAGTGGTAAGCCACCTCCTTATGGAAAAAGCTAACAATGACTTCTCAACCCTACTTCCCAGCCCCGCTCATGTGCCCCTAGGAGGAAAATTTGCCCTTCATGCAAAAAAACTGGATGTCAGGACTGATGGGTTCTCAACATTGTATCCCAGGGGTCCAAATTTTATTTCCATTCATTGCCAACCCCAAGCGGGTTTCCAGACCTTTCACCAAACCAGTGGGCAGAGGCTCAAAACCAAGTACTTTCCCTGCTCATTATCAGAGCTATTCAGCCTGTTCCAGTAGAACAGAGAGGGGTCAAGGATTCTACTCTAGACTATTCCTGGTACCCATGAAAGAGGGCTGTTGGCGCCCAATCCTGGATCTTTCAGTTCTCAACACCTTCCTGGTGAACCAAAATTCAAGATGCTTACCCTGCAACAGCTTCTCCCTAGATTAGCCAAGAATGCCTGGTTAGTCACCCGAGACTTGAAAGAAGCCTATCTGCACATCCCCATAAGGGAGTTATGCAGGAAATATCTACGTTTCAGGGCAGGGTCTATCCATTATCAGTTCTCTGCACTTCCCTTTGGCTTATCTACTGCACCCAGGGTATTCACAAAATGCCTGGCTCCAGCCATTGCATACTGCAGGCAGAGAAATATCCAAATTTACCCATACTTGGGACGACTGCCTGATTCAGGTGGACAGTCAGGAGTTGCTGCTTCAGCACCTGACATTTGTAAAATAAACCTTCTCACTTCATTGGGGTACACCATCAACGAAAAGAAACCACAACTGGTACCCAGTCAAAAGATTGTATTCCTAGGAGCAAGCTTGGACACAACTTCCCAGATGGCATTCCTCACTTCAGAAAAACAGGTGTATCTGACAGACTACTTCAAACAAATGGCCACCAGAACCCAGCTGTTTGCAAGAAAAATACTGCAAGCCCTAGGGTTCATGGCCTCATGTATTCTGCTAATTCCATATGCAAGACTGCATTTGAGGAAACTTCAATGGTACTTAAAAAGTCTTTGGTGCCAACATTCGCAGGACCTGGAAACTGTCATTCTTATCATACCTTGTCTAAGGACAGAGTTCCTTTGGTGGGCAGAAGCATGCAACTGCAACAAGGGAATGCATTTTACTCAACCCCACACGCTGCCCAGACCCAAACCCAACGCATCAGACTGTGCATGGGGGGCTCACATGGCGGGCAAATGTATTCAGGGCCACTGGAGCCCAAGGCAGATTCTCCTGCACATTAACCAAAAAGAGATGCTAGCTGTACAGAATGCCCTGACAGCTTTCAGATACCTTCTCTTACCAGGACAACTGCTGATAAAAACAGACAACACCACAGTTATGTGGTACATCAACAAGCAGGGGGGAACCCATTCTTACTCACTCTGCAGGTTAGCTGTGGTCCTGTGGAACACGGCCTTGGACAACCAAGTTCATGTTACAAGCTCAGTTCCTGTCAGGCAAACAAAATTCACTGGCAAATGACTTAAGCAGAAATCTCCTAGACCCACGCAAGTGGAAATTGGAGCCAAGCACCTTCAACCTTCTGATCCAGAAATGGGTGACCCCAGAGGTGGATCTCTTTGCCTCCCCCAACAACCACCAGTTTAGCAAATTCTGCACCAGAAACCCTCAGAGCAGGGCCTGGAAGGTGGATGCCCTATCCTTTCAATGGGAGAACCTCTCAATCTATGCCTTTCCCCCTCTGTCCCTTCTCTCGAGAGTATTACTCAAGATAAAACAAGACAGACCAAGGACAATTCTGATTGTCCCGGACTGGCCACGCCAGCACTGGTACCCACTCCTGTGCAACCTGACAACAGTACCACCCTGGCACCTACAAAACACCCCAGCCCTGCTTTCTCAGCAGGAGGGACAGATTTTGCATCCACAATTGCAAACCCTAATTCTTGCAGCCTGGCTTATTCCTTAAACACTCCACCAGCAACCCTAAGCAAACAGGTGTTGGACGTCATCCTTGAAGCCAGAAGGGCCAGTACTAGGAAATCCTGTGCAGAAAAGTGGAAAAGGTATTGTTGTTGTTGGACTCAGTCTAAAGGAAAGGACACAGCACTGCCATCCTTACCTCCAATCCTGGATTACCTAGCAGAACTACTCCACAGAGGCCTATCCTTCACCTCCATTAAGATCCATGCCTCTGTCATTTCAGCTCATTACAATACTGAGCCACCTCTATTCTCTCACCCTCTCATCAAACAGTTCCTGAGAGGGGCAAACAACTTAAGGCCACCAAGGAGAACACCCACCCCTGCTTGGGACCTTAACTTTGTACTGGAAAAACTCACACTTCCCCATTTTGAACTGGCTGCTTCAGCAGAGTTAAAATTCCTCTCATGGAAAACAGCCTTGCTTCTAGCCATCACTTCAGCTAGAAGAGTGTCTGAGTTACAAGCACTAATGGCTGTGGAACCCTTCATTTTTTTTTCCCATGCTGACAGGGTTTCCATCAGGACTAACCCTTCCTTTATGCCTAAAGTGGTGTCCAATGTGGCTCTCAACCAATTCATCCATTTGCCAACCTTCTTCCCTAATCCTCAAAATAAAGGGGAAAGGATCTTGCACTCTTTGGACATGCACAGACAGCTCCGGTTCTACCTTGGTAGGACTAAGCCTTTCAGAAAATCTGACCAGCTGCTAGTCAGCTTTGCAACAGGAACAGAGGGCAGGGTCATTTCAAAACAAACCATTTCCAAATGGATAGCACACTGCATCCATTTCTGCTACAAGCACCATGGAAAACCAACCCCTCAGGGGGTCGGAACACATTCCACTAGGGCCCCATTTACCTCTACAGCATTTCACAGGGGAGACCCTACCAGGGACATACTGGAAGCTGCTACCCGGATTTCTGTATACACCATCACCAAGCATTACCACCTGCCTATATTTTCCAAATCCAGGGCAGGATTTGCTACAGCAGTCTTGCAAGGCCTACTAGCCACCCCTAACTCTTCTTGACTGCCTCCATCCTTCCTCAGCTTTGAGAATCAACCCAAGTGTGATGACTGCAACAGTGAAACACGAAGAACATAGTACAGTTGTGTACACTTACCATAAATGTAGATGTTTGAGTGTATTCACTGTTGCAGTCTTGGTTTGCCTCCCTCCAGCCCCCTGGTTTTCTCTATCTCTTTATCTCTCCTCTCTATAGCTATTCCTACTGGTATTGGTATTTACCTTTTACTGGTGGTGTTTTCCCCACCGTATACTAGCTCCCTGTTTGGGGGCTCCTGACATTTGGGGGAAGAAAAACTGATGTAATGGCGTCTGCTGCCTGTTTTTATACCCCTGATGACCTGACGTCATGGAAGAAGTGACAGCATCCGACGCAGAAATACTAAATCTCTGGTATTCGGGCTGACTGAGGGCTACTTGCAGGCAGATAACCCAAGTGTGATGACTGCAACAGTGAATACACTCAAACATCTACATTTATGGTAAGTGTACACAACTGTACTTTGTCCAGATAGCCTATTATTTTTACTTCTGCCATTTTGAGCTGTACACAACCCCATCGTATTTTTATCACATGTTTGGTTCCAGTGTTTATGTAAACCTCAGAAAGCAAAACATAGACATTTTCACTTGCCTGGGCAATTTTTAAGAATGACAGATATAAGACAAGGGTTGACTCACCACAAGAATCAAGCCATTGCATTGTCTCAGTCTCTAACAGTAAACTGCAAGGAATCCTCCTTTTTTAACAACTAAGCTAATAACCGCAAGGGCCAGTTTGTCTAGCCATGGATCCATTCCAAATCTCTGACTAGTTCTAATATGCTTGATAAGTGTAAGCAGGGGTTTGGGAGATGAAACAGTTACAAGCATGGTCTAGGGGATGAACCATTTACAGGATCCTGTAGGAGACAGAATGCAGGGATAGAGCTGTGAGGAGGTCTGCATAGGACATGTTACTTACACCCTGTATTCCTTTAGTGAGGAACCTCTGTGGACATTCCAGTTGTTGGATGTGCCTGGTTAGGTACATACCAAAGGGGGCATTGTACTCAGTGATAGGTCTGATGAATGCCCAGTATAGTGGAACAGTGACTTCCTTGGTCCTAGATGCCATAACTTTGTTTATAAGTTGCACAACATAGAATGATTTCCTCAGTACTGTAGACACATGATGGTCAAAGGCTTAGATTACTCTCTATGTGTGTCCCCAAGTCCCTAAGTGCTTGGTCAATGATTAGGGACGTTTTGTCAGTATGATGGTTACCAGAAGTGGATGACTTCCCAGCAGATACTGTTGTGCATTTCTTGGCATTTAGTTTTACTCCATACTCTGATACCAGTTATTTGTATATCTCAGCCCTTCCTGGAGACTATTTGTGTCAGTGAGGGATTCTATGACTGCTTCTAATTTGCAGTCATCTGCAAGTTTAGTCATCCAGAGGCCATTGACATTGGTCTTGAATTCAGAGAAGTAAATGTCAAATAGGAGCAGTCCTAGGACCAGTTCCTGAGAGACTCTGCTTGTGA
Organism: Protopterus annectens; assembly: GCF_019279795.1. NCBI lineage: Eukaryota > Metazoa > Chordata > Ceratodontiformes > Protopteridae > Protopterus > Protopterus annectens. Next base: position 1,351,430,692 of record NC_056732.1, read on the forward strand.
CTAACCAATTCTAACTTCCTAGGTCCCGTCTGCGAGCCATCCGGCTATCCACTGGATGACATAAGGGTCTTGTACCTAACCTCTTGAAATTGTCAGCAATGCCCGAATGGGGTAGTGTGTTAAATGCCTTGGCCAGGTCAAGGTAGGTAGTGTGAATCATTTTGCCCATTTACATTGCTTTGGTGACCTTCTCAAAGAAGTCCACCAGGTTGACTAAGCATGACCTGCCCTTGATGAAACCAAAGTAGGTTGGGTCCTGTGTTTGGAGGTCTGCTATGTCATTATTGATCATTTCCATAATTCTTTCCATGGCATTGCATATGACACTAGTGAAACTTATGGATCTGTATTTTCCAGAGTCTGTATATGGCCCACCTTTGTGCAGAGGGTTGACTGTTGCTGTTCTCTATTTGTGAGGCACGAAACCTGTTTGAAGGCTACAGTTAAATATCAATTCCAGAGGCCTGATAGGTCATCTTTCACACTATTTAGAAGGCATCCTGGGATAGTGCTTTGGCCCATTTATGCATTATTCTTGGCCTTAGAGAGAGTGTTAATGACCTGCTCCCTTATGATAGCAGGGGGAGTTATATTTGATGGTACTTCCTGTGTGAAGGATGAGGGGGAGAGAGGGGTAAAGTTGGAGCTGAATTTGTCAGACAGTAGGTTTGCTGTATCTTCTGGCTAAGTATATGTGGCTGCATTTAGCTCTGCATACAATCGTGTATTTGCCTTTGAGGTTGCAGATGTAGCTAAAGAATGCCTTGTGGTTGTCCTTGACCTGGGAGGCCAAACTAACCTCAACTTTGGCTTTGGTAACTTTATTTGTCCTCTGAGTTGTGTGTTTAGCTTGAGTGCACGTTTATCCAGCAGGGTGCTGCACCTCCTAATTTTTGCCATGATTTTGTTCCTTCTATTATACAGCCTATTGATGTTGTGATTGCATCAGTATGCCTTGTTTTTTTTTGTTTTCTATTTAGTTCTGTACTTCTTCCTGGTGGATACAGCTGCCTGTCTGCAGCTATTAACATGCTTGTATAGGGTTTCTGTGAACAGTTCCACAAAGGCAGCAGCATTCACAGGGTTTATAGGGTCTTGAAATTTTGCCCGATTGTCACTTAATAGTAGGAAGTTAGCCTTACAGTAGTTCTGGAATGTTCCAGTGTTAGTTGGGGTTCCAGGTATTATTTTTTTACTTCGGTGGAGACCATTTTATACACATTACACTAGGGGGTGTGCAGCATTGTTGCATATTAGTGAGGACCAGATCCAGTATGTTTGCACTCCTGGTTGGTGTACTGACAGTCTGGTCCAGGGAGTTTGTTTACAAAATCCAGAAATCTCAGTGCCTGTACATTTGGTATCATATATGATTCCCAGTGGGGTAAATAAAGTCTCCCATGAATGTGGTATTGCATTGGATAGTGAGTGTTTCCAGTAAGTTTAAATATAGCTGATGGTTTTCCTGGGTCATTGAGTGGAACCTATATCTTGCAAGGAACTGGTATGGGATTTTGCCTATGGTGATTTGAATGTGGAGAAGCTCAAGTGCATTGTCCTGTTCTACCAGCTTTGAGGTTTTTATTTATTTTTATTTTATTTAACACTGGTTTACCCGGAAAGTCTGACTTAGGACATGCCAATTTTCAGCTGAGGCCTGGGGAGAAATGCTGCAGATGCATGTCTTTTTAATGGAGGAGACTGGTGCAGCTGGAGGAAACCCACACAAATGCAGGGAGAACATGCAGACTCTGCACAGAAGGCACCCCAGCTGAGAATCAAACCAGAGAACCTCTTGCTGTGAGGCAATAATGCAGACCACTGCACCGCCCTGCATACAGTTGTGTAAGGTATATTTATTTTGGATGTAAATTGAGGCATCTCCACCTTTAGTCCCTGTCTATGTAGTAGCTAAAGGTGTGGCTAGCGTTATAGCCTTGTACTGCCGGTGCACTGCCTGCAGCTTTAAACCATGCCTCAGCATTCTCTAGGGTGAGAAGAGCTTGTATGGTGTGAAGGTTTTGTTTAGACTCCTAGCATTGAGCATTAACACCTTCAGATTTTCTTGATTTTGATTTAAAATGTCTGAAGTACTTTGTTTGGCATGGTCTAAAAAGGCACTGTGGGGCACAACAATGTTTTAGCTAATATTTGAAAGTCTAGAGGGGAAAGGTGTGTACCATCCCTGACAAAACAGCATGGTTTGTTGACCATCTCCTTCCATGCTGACAGATATTGCACGCCCTTAGAATGACACCAGAAACTTAAGCCATTTGCTAAAGTTAGTCATCTTTTGGTTGTATTGTGCCATCATCCTTGAAGAAGGTAAAATACTGCTCAGTGCTAGGCTCATACCAGCCTAGGGCAAGTTTGAGAGCTCCCTGTTGTCTCTCTTCATGTAGTCTAGGAAGATATGTCTCAGGTCATTTACAACCACATAGACTACGCCTGAGTCATACTGGTACTTGTGGTCCAGTGACCTAAGTGCGTGTGTAATGTGGCAGATCCTGACCCCTGATAAGCAACTGAGCTGTGACTTTCTCCTTACTCAGCTTGGTGAGACATATCAGTGTGTCTTACAATGTAGTCTCCAATGATTAGAATGTATGACTGTGTGGTGGTTTGCCTTATGGGCTTAGAATTAGAGGCTCCATGAGATCTGGCTGTATGTATTGATTTTGGTGTTGTTTTGAAAGGGTGCATTCGGGGCTGCTGAGGGTATTTGTTATGTGCATTTCTACTAGGAGGTTTTTGGGATTTAGGAAGGTTACATTTAAGTGTGTCAGCAATGTGGTTTTGTGTTTGCTTTGAACTGTGTGTGACGGGTGCAGCATCTATACTACTGACAACCCGATTGACATTAGGAGTGCCTTTATGTTAGTGCTTTGAATCCAGTGACATTGCATAAGTACATCTCTCACATATCATATAATTTTGTTTGAGAATTAGCTAGTTGTCAGTAAACATGCACCAGTTTCTGCATTGCCGCAGGATGCCAATTCCACCAAGCTGGTAACCGAGAGAGTGGAAAAGTTCATATCCATGGCAACATACCCCTTTTTTATTGATTAGATGGTTGGAGTGAGAAAGTAGTGTCAGGAGTATGCGGTTTATGATCCAGGGGCAGTGCTTCTGGACTGCAAACCTGTGGAGAACTAAGTTTGTTTTTCGGCTTTTCCCGGTTAGGGGTCGCCACAGCGGAACTCCGGTCCGCTAAATGTTTAGTTTAAATTCAAGGGTGCTTTTACAAGAAAATGTGAACTCAAGGTGTCTGCATCTATACAGCACTGCCAAACACTTGAGAGGAAACTAATAAGTAGACCCTGATGATTTATGGATGAAGTATTTAGGGAGATACTCTGATAAGGTTACACAGTAACAAATCAAGCAGCACTTAATGAAAAGAAAGAAAGAAAAAGAATTAGCTTTGTCAAGAATCAAGAATGATGAAAAGAGGGAATTCAACTGAATGGCTGCTGCTGGTCTCACTACAGCTTCATTTTGCAGGCATACAATGCTGCTTTGCTTCTTCTCTCACCAGAAGCAAAAGAGTAGTACTAATCCCAAAATGAGAAGCAGGCCACGGGCTCTTTGGTGATCGGCAGTCTTGTCCCATATGATGATGCAAGGCTGTGTAGGCTTGTTGTAGCCTTTTCCTGGTCGCTACCTTGAATAGTAAGCAACCAGATCAGCCAAGAAGGTCAAAAGCAGACACTCGCTGCCCAATCAGAAACAGTCAGGAATCATTCCACTCTGCTGCTCCTCTTACCAGGAGCAAAATATGAGCACAAATTCCAAGCTGGCATCTATGAAGCAGTTATAAAGCTTTCAGATTACAGCAGTTTCCAGGAAATAATGTTCCTTGGCTCCTTATTGCACCAAGAGCAACACACAAGCACTAATCCCAAGATGACTACTGAGAGGCAGAATGTAGACTCTCCAGTAATTGGTGGTCATGGTGTAGATGTTACAGATTTTAAAGGTAAGATGGAAAAAGTGGGATCTGATGTCAGTCTCCATTCATTCTTGACAAATGGGACTCAGTTCTGACCCCTCAGAACTGGCTTGGCCATTATGCAGCTTGTGCCAGCCAAAAAACTCTCGTGCTAAGACCCATAACATTTTATTCCATTACATCAAATCTCATTTGAGCTCTGATAAGAAGCGTCAGTCGGTACTCTCCAGCTAAGTGCTTTAATTTGTTCTATTTTTACTATTTTTATATATATATATACTTTCTCCATTTTATAGAGCAGTTTATTTGCTCTTCTGTTGTATTATCTAGTGTTTGCGTCTAAGTCATCTGTACCCTTGTTACCTTTTGATAGTTTCATTACCGTTGTTGGTAAGTTTTTCTCCCCCCTGCTTTCCTTTCACCTCTCCGTAATCTCTTCATACCATTGCTGGCATTTTCTTTCCGATTACCTTTATAGGTATTTCTCCCTACCATTGTGGGTAGGTTTTTCTTCTTTCCTGTCCTCCCAGTGTGTGTGTGTGTGTGTGTGTGTGTGTGTGTGTGTGTGTGTGTGTGTGTGTGTGTGTGTGTGTGAGTGATTCCTTTAAAATGGAGAAGCAAAAAGACACATTTGGGTTTAAGCAGTGCCAGGATTGTGGAAGAAAGATGCCCATCCCTGACGGGTATCTTTCCTGTGTTTATTGTTTGGGTGTGTCCCATCTAGAAACTAATTGTAAGATCTGCCAGGGCTTTAGTTCTAGAACCTTGGCAGGGTGACGAAATAAGCTTATTTTAAAGGGGTTATTAAAATCCTCCTTTGAAGAAGCCCTTTCTAAGCCGGAGTCTTCTAAACTTGAACCAAAAAATAGACGTCATTCAGTGCCGAACTCTACATCGGCACCAGACTCCAAAAGGCATAAGTCTCTGGTTCCGTCAGCCTCTTCGGAACCAAAAAGTAAGGTACCAGAACTTGTGAAACTGCCTTCAGCACTGACAGTCATGACCACTTCGGTGCAGATGGTTTTTGCACTGATCTTGACTACCTCGGCACTGACAGTCTTGTCACACCAACCTTAACAGTATTAGCACTGACAATTTCATCGGTGCCGACCACAATGACCTCCCACTCTTTTCCAACTTCCCCATCTGCCCTGCAGCAGACGGTGACGTAGATCAAAGCATTCGTACCTCCCAGAACAAGATACTCCCCGTCCATAGACCCCTTTTTGGGTCAGCTTTCCAGTCCATTTGTAGATAGGCCTGAGTCTCCCTCTGGGATGTTGGTCCATTCAACCAGAAGTCTTTCTGAGATAAATGTGGTGGGATTAGTGGATCAGCTTTTGGCGGCCAGGGGTCTTCCCGTCCCAGCTCAGACCTCCTTCCCCTCTCAGAGTTAAGGTTTATTCTCCCAGGACTCCCACTTATATTCCTCTTCAGACCTCCCTTTTGGGTTCATTTACCCCAGTTCCAGCTGCTATATTGTGGACAGAAGCTTCTCCTTCCATACCAGGATAGGCTGTGATATCTTTGGCTCCCTCAGAACCAATAGATTCACGGGGCCATAGTTCGACTTTCGGTTCAGAGGGCTTCAGTTCAGTACCGGTTGTTTGTTCGGGGCCTTTCTTGGCTGTCTGAACCCTGGTAGTTTTGGAGGGTGGGCCTCCGGAGCAGGGTGTGAACCCAGTTCTGAGGTTGTTTTTCTCTGTTCTAGGCTCCCATCCCTCTTCAGGTAGGTCTGCCTTCCAGATCATGGAGAGGGCTTTAACCTTGGCGGGCTCTCAGCTCACCCCCTCTTCTTTGGAGTGTCATATATTTGTACCTTCCGGACCACAGCTGTCATCATCTCTCACATCAGGACAGTGGGCACGGAAATGGCAAGATTTCCCTGTTCAGAGCCACTGGAGTCTTCCTTAGAGATCCCCACTGAGGAGCCACCCCGTAAGAAGATTTGCAAGAGGAAGCATCTAGATTCTTCAGAAGAATTTGTCACGGAAGACACAGACTATGATGAAAGGGGGATTCCCCCAATCACCCCCTGAAGATGTCTCATTTGGAGACATCCTGGAAATCTTAAAACAGATGGGCAATTGGAAATCCACAAATCCATCCTCAGAGGAATCTGTGTTCTTGCAGGCTTTCAGTGATAGCCCATCTAATTCCTGGGTGATCCCACCCACTGATGACTTTATCAAGCTTATCGTACAGCGGGTGTGGAAGGCTTCGGATTCGATAGAGCAGATTCCCTGGAGGCTGAGAAAAATGTTATCAGCCTCAGAAGACCAACCCCATTGGGGAAAGGGTTTAGCAGTAGATGCCATGGTGATGGTGGCAGACACCAAAAATGAACTTGCCAAGGCGAGTTCCACTGTCCACCTTCCTAACAGAGAGTCTCGGATGATGGACAGATTTGGGAAGCAGGTCTTTGCGTCATCAGCCTTCGCTCTTAGATCCTTGAATTTCATGCCACACTTTACTAGACTCCAAAGGGATCTGACAAAAGAAGCTATTGTATACCCCCCCCAGAGCTGTGTCTGAGGTGTGAGATAAATCTGCCTCTAAGCTTGCCACCCTGGAGTCTATATTGAACTCTTCCATGCAGCTCATCGCTCATGCCATTGAAGGAATGACAAGGACGACAAGGTCAGTGGGTTCAGGTGTTGCCATAAGGTGTCACTCCTGTATGTGCTTGCGTGACTTTGCTTCAAGTCTTCCTTTGTCAATGCTCCTGTTGACAGAACTTCCTTGTTTGGCCCCAAAGTCAGAAACACACTCGCCAGGTGTGAAAAAATATGGAAAGACCCTTTCTGATGTGGGCATTCATGTCTCTACTCCTCAGCGATCTTACTCTAGGAATCAGAGGAGTGGAAAAATGTGGTTCAAAAATTCCAAAGGGCCCTTTCAAGACACTCGTGACGAATACTGTACTGGGGGCAGAGAAGGGAAGTTCAAAAGGAAGATGCCCTCCCTGTGGCAGAGGAGGTCCGCAAAATCAGGGGTACAGAGATTCCTTCTCCGGGAAGCCCTATCAGCGCTCCTGAATGGAGGCCTGACTGCTTTCCTTTGGAAGCAGTCTGGGGAAAATTTTCACTGTGCCACTCAGCCTAGCTATTGATAACTTTGGATACTTGGGTGCAGTTATCACCAAAGGTTGCCACATTCCCTTTACTGTCTTTCCAAAGATCCCAAGAAGAGTCCCCAGTGTACCACCCAGTCAGAGGGACCAAGCAGCCATATTAATTCAAAAGCTGCTAGAAAAGAGAGTCATCCAAGAAGTCCCACCAGACCAAAGAGAATCCAGATTTTACTCGGGGTTCTTTTTAGTGCCAAAAAAGACAAGGGAGTAAAGACCAATTTTAGATTTCAGCCTTCTGAACAATTCCATTCAACAAACAAAATTCTGGATGGTCACAGTACAGCCTATCCTTCCCCTTCTAGAGGAGAACGATTGGATGTGCTGTATAGACCTTCCGGAAGCATATTACCACATAAAGATGGGCAAATGCTCCAGAAAGTTACTCCACTTCTGGCTGGGAGCCAGTCATTTCCAGATCAGAGTGCTGCCCTTCGGTCTCACCGCAGCCCCCAGGGTGCTCAAAAAATGTATGGCAGAAGTAACAGCTCACTTCAGGCTACACAGATTCCGAGTGTTTCCATACGTAGACGACTGGCTCCTCACCACCCCAACCAGGTGTCTACTGCTTTAAACCACAGACTTCATATTGAACCTCTTTCAGTCTTTGGGAGGTACGATCAACAGAGAGAAATCACAGTTGACTCCAATACAAAACCTAGAATTTATAGGAGCATGCCTCAATGCAATTTCTTGTGTAGCATCTCTCCCTCTACACAGACTACAAAAATTAAGGTCGCAAGTGCAACTAATCATTTCCAAAAACAAGGTTCCTGCTTTTCTTGTTCTGCAAGCTCTGAGTTCTGTGGCAGCCACCATAACTTTAGTGCCCCTCACAAGGTATCTGCCTCTCTTTAATTTTTCCAAGTCTTTTGGGTTTCTAATACCATGACAGGAATGGACCCCATTCCTAAGTCAAAGTATGATTAAAGTTCATGAAATTAGTATTGTTTCACTCTTTGATGTCAGCCAAAAGTGCTCTTCGCAGCATCCAATGTGCCCAGTAATGACTCCTCCTGCAATTAGTACGGGGTTACATGGATTGGTAACATATCTAAATATGATTGTAAATTCTTTTTTATAAGACCTGTTGCTCCACCACTGTTGGAATTGTCTGGTTATCTTTCTTCCACATTGCTCTCATTTCTGCCTGCACATCCTGGTATTTTATGACTTTGTCTCTCTCTGTAAGCAACAAAAACCCAACAAGGACCAAGACAGCTAAAACCATTAATTTAATTGTAAAGCTTTACAATTAAATTTATGGTTTTAGCTGTCTTGGTCCTTGTTGGGTTTTTTGCTTCTTACATTTGAGATTTGTCTGAACCAAGGTGGACTTTTATCCTTTGTTTGCTAGGTTCTCTCCACTTGTGTGTCTCTGTACGCAAGCACTATAGTCACTGGGTGTGGCAGTTTCAATGATCAATGCTACTTTTGTTTTCTTTTCCTGGACCACTATATCCAGTTTTCTAGCATCTATCTTTTAAACTGTTGGTAATGGGTGATCCCATGTGATGTAAACTTCATAATTTTCTATGATGCTTTGTGGCTCATGTTTCCAATGTTTTTCAGCCACTTCGATACCATAATGTTTGCACAATCCCCAGTGCAGCAGTCTCACCACATAGTTATGCCTTTCAGTATACAGTCCTTCTGCCATTAGTGTATCGCAACCAGCAACAAGGTGTGTGATCGTTTCCAATTCGGTTTTACAAAACCTACATCTGTCTGTTTCTCCCACATGTTCAATGGACTTTGTAAACCAGCATGTATGTACCCACTATCTTGGGCTGCCAATATTAACCTTTCATTTCTTGTTTTGAATTCGCCTCTCCTTAACCATTCCTGCTTTTGGTCTTGATCAACATAAGGCTCTTCCAGAAGTTTTCTATACTTGCAGCTATATTTATGTTTTTTCCACATTTCTTGCCTTTTCATCTGGTCCTTTACCTTATATTCTTTCTTTTGTTTTTTGGAAGATTCAGTTGCTGCTTGGTTTTTATCTACTTCTGGTTTGATTTCCATTCCTGCTAGACTTCGATATGCTTCTGCTAAATTAAGCAGAGAAGTCATCTTAGATTTATTCTCATCGTGTTTCAAAACTTTCACTATATTTGAATCTTGTGAGGTTAGTAGATATGTGTGGAGTCTCACGATTGCAGATCTGTACATGTAATCAATTTCAAGGAGCCCCATCCCTCCTCCGGAATGGGGAATATATAATCTTGGTATACACTGATTTTTATAAATCATTTGGTGAGCATGAAGCATCCTTCTTGTTTTAATAGCTAATCTTGCCAACACTTTTTGGGGCCAGTCAGTCACTCCAAAACTGTACTTTAGGACAGGAAGAGCAAATTGATTTATAGTTTGGATCTTTTTCGTAGATGTCAGTGCTGATGTTCTTCGTGTTTCACTGTTGCAGTCATTACATTTGGGTAATCTACTGGCAGGTTGCCCTCATTCGGCCTGATTAACAAAGTCTTGAGTCCTGCGTCGGTTGCTGTCCCTTCTTCCATGACGTCAGGTCGTCAGGGGTATAAAACATGCAGCCGATGCCATTACATCAGTCTTTCTTGCCATGCGGTGCCCAAAGCAGAAGCAGTTCGCAAGTGCCGGTCGGCCGACTCCTGAAATTTTCATTTTCGAGTTTCAGAGCCGAAGTCTTCAACTTAAAGCTAAGTAGCCCGTTGGGGAAACTTTTTCTTGCTCCTTACCGATGTCAGTAAAAGTTAATAACTGCATTACTTGTGGAAAGCAAATACCTCATAAAGATTTTAATTTGTACTGTATTCCTTGCCTAGGCCCTGACCACGACTTACCTTGCTGTCGGTATTGTGCTTTATTTAATCAGCGCACTATCCGTCGTCGGTACATTTTTGCCTCTAAATATTTTGGTTCTGTTCTCAGGATTAATTTAACTCTTCTAAAATATTCCTTACTGAGTTTTATTCTCATTTGTTCATGTTTTCCTGGTTTAAAGGTTGATTTTGCACATTTATCAAGACCAAATGACATTCTAATATCATCTGAAAAAGTTTTGACAACCTGCAGCTGTGCTTTCAGTTCCTCATCTGATGAGCTATACAGTTTTAAATCATCGACAGAGAAGATGAGAAGTCAGTAGACTTTGTTGTTTTCTAGGAGTTAAATTGTAGCCTTGGATTAAGCTGTTAAGTAAATGGATTAATGGCAAGGCAGAATAGCAACGGTGACAGGGACACCCTGGAATGTCCCTCTTTGAAGTTTTATCCCTGGGATAATAATCTGTCCTTTATCATGGCTTAATTGCAAAGTGGACTGCCATTGTTTCATGGTTACTGTTATGCAGTCAATGTAGGGTGTATGTTATACATTATTAATCACTATTTTATCCATGACTGTGGGATACTATTAAATGCTTTTTTGTAGTCAATCCATGCCATACTTAGAGTCTTCCCCTTGTTACAGTTCTCCACTATAACATCATTTAACAACAAATGATCCTTTGTTCCATATGACTTTCTTTTATTGCCCTTTTGTTCTACTGCCATAATTGAATTTTCTTCTAATTGACTATAAACTCTATCGGGGTCAATTCCCATGTATAGTTTATACATTGTCGGAAGGCAAGTTATTGGTCTGTAATTTTTAGAGTAGGTTCACTCTTAAGTAAGAGCATTGTTTTGCCTGTTGTTAACCAGTGTGGTGTCTGTTCGGGGTGCGCATATAAGTAGTTCTTATTCATGGCTAAATCCCTGTGCAAAGATGTTAATACTTTTAACCAAAAGTTAGGTACTTCATCTGGGCCTAGGGTTTTCCAGGTAGAGGCTTTTCTCAACTTTCTTTCAATCTCTCTGGCTGTTACTTCATCACATTTCATATCTTGTACCTTTAAACTTCTTATTTTTTCTTTTACTTCTTCTATACATTTGGCATCTTTATGTTCCACAGGATCTTCATAGATACTTCTCCAATATGTGTCTACTTCCTCTTTTTTTTTGGCTGTCCTTCAATTCCTTTTACCTTATTTCCCAATTCTCTGTAAAACTTTTTTGGGTCATCAATAAATTGCTTATATTGTACTTTTCCGTTATATGTATCTGTGTATCTTCTAAGTTTTTCCACCTGTGCTGAAATGTTTAGTTTATTTGCGATAGTGCATGATAGATCCTGGTCTGTTCTAATACTGTGCATTGCTTTAATCACATCTATCTTTCTTAGTATGCATTGCTTTAATCACATCTATCTTTCTTAGTATTTTTGTTGATCTCTTCCTTCTTCTATAATCTTCTAACAGTGACACTTTTTACTTTATAGTTTTCTGTATTCGATACTTCCATGATGGTATTCGATTTCTCCCCTTCCTTTCCCTCACTACCCTGTGATCTTGTGGTAGAACTTTATCAGTTATTAATTTAGCAGCACAGTAGTAGTATGTTTACTTCTATCATCACATGGATCTGTATGGACAGTCATAATTACTGCATTCATTTGTTTTATCAGACTTCTTACTTTTTGGGTTTTATTGACCTTCTGCAGTCTATTTCTCTCATTAATCTTAATATATCTATCCCTGTCCATTAAGTCAAGCAACTCTTATCTTAGCTCATATTCTTCCAAACTGAGGGCACATCCCTTGTTTTCCGTTTCCTGCAGACATTCTATAGAAAGTTCTATAGCATCTTCCTGTGGTAAATTCTCTTCAGATGTTCTTCGTGTTTCACTGTTGCAGTCATCACATTTGGGTTATCTGCCAGCAGGTAGCCCTCAGCCAGCCTGAATACCAGAGTCTTCGGATTTCTGCATCGGATGCTGTCTCCTCTTCCGTGACGTCAGGTCATCAGGGGTATAAAACATGCATCAGTGTTTCCACAGTTTCCTTTTCCTTTCCTTGCTGTCTAGCTTCAAGTGAACGTTTATACTGGTTTCCTTTGGAAGGCTCCAAAATGTCTTGATATGGCACCTGACCAATTGCTTCCTGTACCACTGGTTTCCCCTTAATTTGAATATCCATTGCTCTTTCCTGTTGTAGTGCTTTCTGTATTTGATTTTCTACACTGAATACTGCTCTTTGCAGCTGCATCAGAACCTTAGTTTCTATTTCTTTCATTTCTCCATTACTAATCTCCTTTTCTACTTTTCCTCTTGGTCTTTTTTGTATTGTAAAGTTTTCCATATCCAGATTCCTTTTCCTGTATTTCTCTTCATATATCTTTGGTGCTACTCTTTTTGTATTAGTTAGTTTTGCTTTCTCCTTTGCATAAATATTACACCATATTAAATCTCTTTTCCTTTCCCATGTCCATATTTTTGTCTCCTGATCATCTTGCTTTTCCTTATTCTGGGGACTCATGCTGTGATGTAGTCTGTGTTAGACCTTCTACAGTAAATCCTTCACTTCGCAGGCACTCCATAACTTCAACTTCTGTTTCTTTAACTTCTGCTTTACTAATCTTTTCCACATTACATCTTTGTGATATTATTTTTTATGGTGAAATTTTCCATATCTGGATGCCTTTGGCTATATTTCTCTTCAAATATCTTTGAGACTGCCTTCTCTGTATTAGTTAACTTGGCTTCCTCCTTTACATAATTATTGCACCATATCATATCTCTTTCTTCCCCATGCCCATATTTCTTTTTTATATTTTTCAAATATCTCTAGGTTTTGTTGTTTATATTTTCGCACTTTCTCAGATGCTTCTTTTTCCAAACAGATCAAAGTTTCTTGATCTGTATACTGTTTTTCAAAAATCTGTTGTGTTAATGAACGCAAATTTTTATTTGAAGCTTCTGACAGTTTTTCCTGCGAGTATATGTTCTTCATGTTTCACTGTTGCAGTCATTACATTTGGGTTATCTGCTTGCTGGTAGCCCTCAGTCAGCCTGATTAAGAAAGTCTTGGGTCCTGCATTGGTTGCTGTCCCTTCTTCCATGATGTCAGGTTGTCAGGGGTATAAAAAATGCAGCCGACGCCATTCCATCAGTCTTTCTTGCCATGCGGTAGCAGAAGCAGTTGGCAAGTGCCGGTCGGCCGACTCCTAAAATTTTCATTTTCGAGTTTCAGAACCAAAGTCTTCAACTAAAGCTAAGTACCCCGTTGGGGAAACTTTTTCTTGCTCCTTACCGATGTCAGTAAAAGTTAATTGCATTACTTGTGGAAAGCAAATACCTCATAAAGATTTTCATTTATACTGTATTCCTTGCCTAGGCCCTGACCACTACGTACCTTGCTGTCGGTTTTGTGCTTTATTTAGTCAGTGCACTATCCGTCGTCGGTATATTTTCACCTCTAAATATTTCAGTTCTCTGTTTAATTATCCAGAAATGTCGTCGGTTAGCCATCTGAATACCGGGATACCGAAAAAAATGCAAAGATAAAGACAGAGACAGGCTGCCGAGGTCCAAAACTGCCGACGACGTTTCTCCTAAGCCAGTCGCCAGTTCGCCGGTACTCAGTGAGGCGCTTTCACAGCCCCTGATACTCGCTACTTCTGATACACAGGCCTCTACTGAGACCCATACGGAGTCTGGTATGCCACGAGATGCTTCAACTATGGAACCCGCGGATGTCTCTACCTTGGATGGGTCCAAAGCCGCATGTGCAGGCACCAGCTTCTGAGGATGTATTCAGGCCTACGGACTTGCATATTAAACCAACGCCTCCTTCTTTACTTAGGCCTAAATCTCGATCCATGCCTAAAAAACTGACGCCCAGGCCACATGCTCAGGCCTCTATGCCTAAAAAACAACTGATAAGAATGGCTGAAGATCTAATAACTCTAATCAGGGGTAGACAACCCCCCCCCCTTCTAAGAGGCCTAGGACTGAAGTTGATTATGAATCTTCTGATCAGGATTGTGTTTTTTCTGATTCTTCTGATGAAGATTCTGATACAGAGGACTCCATTCCCTCTGCTTCCCCTCCTGAGGATTTTTCTTTTGAGGAAACCTTACATACTCTAAGGGAGCATTTCCACAGGGAAAGCCAGGATTTTTCTGATTCAAAAAAGAGGCTTAGGGATTTCCTTCACCTACCTCAGCATAGGCCTTTAGCTGTTCCTCCTGTACTAGACATTGTTGATGCTTTTTCGGAATCTAGTTTGGTCCCTGATTCCCTGCCTCCTGATCCCAGAAAACCTGACAGACACTACAGGCTCCCCGAGTCCCACAGGTTCCTTTTTAAAAATCCTATTTCAGATCCAGAGACTATTTCACAGGGGCCCAAGGGCATTAAGGCTTCTACTGCTAAAAATCCTACCCCTTCTGATAGAGACTCCAGGGCGCTGGATAGATGGGGTAAGAAGGTTTACACTTCTGCAACCTTGGCCATTAGGGCTTTAAACTGCCAGTTTCATATGTTAAAGTAGCAGCAACATGTTATTGGACTGCTTAAACAGAAAATTATGTTGATTCCTAACTGTGGAAAATAAAAAAAATACAGGATTTAATGCATTCTGCTGAACAAGTTGGAAAAAATACTTTGCAATGTGGTTTAGATTCATTGGAGGCCTCTTGCAGGGCTGCTGTTACTGGGTCTGTGCTCAGAAGGCATGCTTGGCTTAAGGAGCAATCTTTGCCTGATCATGTTAAAGCTAAATTGTTGGATGCTCCTTTAAATCAGGACCGCCTGTTTGGCAACAAGGCTGAGGAAGTTCTTAAAAAGATGGAAGATAAAGCTAAATCTATGCAAACTGTTAAAGCTTTTTTTACAAGTTCAGCCTCCTAGATTTAGTAGGCACTGGCCCTCTAAGAATTGGTCCTTTCCAGCCCCTTCCAGGTCTTCTCATGCCAAACCCAGACACAGCAAAAACCACAGGAGACACACAGAACTAAGCAGCGGGGGGCCTCCACTCCCAAATCTGAGAATAGTAAGACTCCTCCTTATGGTAAACTGTCTCAATGACTTCCTTTTAAAATTTCCAAGCACTTATCAACTGACTGCCCCTTTGGGGGGAAAGATTGCTCTTCATGCAAAGAATTGGGAACTCATTACCCTGGACAAATGGGTTTTAAATATTGTGTCCCAGGAATACAGATTTCACTTCCACACGTTGCCATCACCAAGCAGGTGGTTGGACCTACTCCCGAATCAGTGGGCAGAGGCCCAAAAACAAGTACTTTCTCTCATAAGCATGGGGGCTATTCAACTGGTACCAGAAGAGTAAAAGGGACAAGGTTTCTACTCAAGACTTTTCCTGGTACCCAGAAAAAGACAATGCATGATGTCCTATCCTGGACCTGTCTACTCTAAACACCTTTTTGGAGATTCCAAAATTCAAAATGCTGACTCTTCACCAATTACTTCCTATGCTAGGCAAAGATGCCTGGTTGGCAACACTAGATTTAAAAGAATCATACCTGCACATCCCAATCAGGGAATCTTGCAGAAGATACCTACGCTTCAAAGCAGTCTACACGCACTATCAGTTCTCTTCACTGCCCTTTGTGAATACCCTGGGCACTGTACATAAGCCAAAGTGCCTAGCTCCAGTTATTGCATATTGCAGGCAAAGAAATATTCAAATATACCCATACCTGGACAATTGTCTAATTCAGGCAGAAAGCCAGGACATACTTTTGAATCATCTGGCCTTTGTACAAAGGGTTCTAACTTGTCTGGGGTACACCATAAGTGAAAAGAAATCACACCTGGTACCCTGTCAACAAATTATATTCCTGGGAGCAAGCTTGATTACAACTTCCCAGATGGCTTACTTCACGCCAGAGAAACAAATTCATTTGACAACCTACTTCAAACAAGTGGCCACAAAAACCCTGCTATCTGCAAGACAAGTACTGCGAGCCTTGAGGTTCATGGCCACCTGCATTCTTCTAATTCCATATGCAAGACTGCATATGAGGAAACTACAGTGGTATCTAAAAAGCCTATGGTGTCAACATTCTCAAGACCTAGAAACAATGATTCCCATCATACCTTGTCTACGCCTAGAGTTCCTTTGGTGGGCAGAGGCCTGCCACCAAAACAAGGGACTACCTTTAACACCACCCCCTGCCGCCCAAACCCTAACAGATGCATTGAACTATGCATGGGGGGGGGCTCACCTGGCAGGGAAATACATTCAGGGCAAATGGACCCCAAGTCAAATGCACCTGCATATCAATCAAAAAGAAATGTTAGCTGTACAGAATGCTCTGACAGCCTTCAAGGACCACATTCTTCCAGGACAACTAATGGTAAAGACGGACAACACCACTGTTATGTGGTGCATAAACAACCAGGTGGTGTACACATTCTTACCCCCCTCTGCAGATTAGCCATGGCATTGTGGAACACAGCCTTGAGCTACCAAGTGCACCTACAAGCTCAATGCATGCCAGGCAAACTAAATACACTGGCAGACGGACTAAGCAGAAACCTCATGGACCCACACGGGTGGAAACTGGAACCAAGGATTTTCAACATGTTGACAAGCAAATGGGGGAGCCCAGATATAGACCTGTTTGCCTCTCCCCAGAACTACCAATTGGACAGATTTTGCACAAGGACTCTCCACAAACAAGCTTGAAAAGTGGATGCTCTGTCCTTAAGCCTGGAAAGTGGATGCTCTGTCCTTCAGCTGGAAAAACCTATCGGTCTATGCCCCCCCCCCCCCCCGCCTCTGCTCTCCAAAGTACTACTAAAAATCAAACGGGACAAACCAAGGAGGATTTTGCTCCAGACTGGACGCGCCAACACTAGTACCCCCTCCTGCGCAGTGTGTCACGGTTATCTCCATGGCACTTGCCTCAGACTCCTTCCCTGCTGTCTCAGCAGGAGAACCATATTCTGCACCCTCAGCTTCTAACACTGAACCTTGCAGCCTGGCTAATTACTTAATCTCTCCTTTACCATCCCTCAGCAGACCTGTGATGGATATCATTTTAAAGGCAAGGAGACTTAGTACCTGAACATCTTATGTTGAAAAATGGAAAAGATTCTGTGCCTGGAACCAGTCTCAAGGGATGAGCACAGCAGCACCCAATTTACCTCAGATTTTACAATATTTAACTGAGATGCTTCACAAGGGCCTGTCTTTTTCCTCCATTAAAATCCACACCTCAGCCATTTCAGCTCACTATAACACAGAACCTCCCCTCTTCTCTCATCCACTGCTCAAGCAGTTCCTCAGAGGGGCCAAACATTTGAGACTACCCAGGAGAGCTCCAACCCCAGCCTGGGACCTTAACTTTGTCTTGGAGAAACTCACTCTACCTCCTTTCGAGCCAGCTGCTACTGCAGACTTAAAATTTCTTTCTTGGAAAACAGCTTTCCTTTTAGCAATCACTTCAGCTAGAAGGGTACCTGAATTACAGGCCGTTATGGCAGTGGAGCCTTTCATCATCTTTCATGCGGACAGGGTGTCCCTCAGAACCAATCCATTCTTCATGCCCAAGGTGGTATCCAGCGTGGCTCTTTAATCGATACATTCATTTGCCAACTTTCTTTCCCAAGCCACAGAATGAAGGGGAAGGCTATTTCAAAGCAAACCATTTCTAAATGGATAAGCCATTGCATTCATTTCTGCTATAAGCACCATGGAAAACCTATCCCCCGGGGGATCAGACCTCACTCCACCAAGGCTGCATCTACCTCTACAGCCTTTCTCAGAGGCATCCCTACCAGGGACATCCTAGAAGCTGCTACCTGGAGTTCTGTACATACTTTCCCCAAACATTATCATTTGACAATTTTCTCTACATCCAGAGCTGGCTTTGCCACTGCAGTCTTGCAGGGCCTTATAGCTGACCCTAATGCTATCTATATTCTTCCTCCCAGCTATAGCTTTGGGAATCTACCCAAATGTAATGACCGCAACAGTGAAACATGAAGAGCATAGTACAGTTGTGTACACTTACCATAAATGTAGATGTTCGAGTGTATTCACTGTTGCAGTCCTGGTTACCCTCCCTCCAGCCCCCTGACTTCTTTTGGCTATACCTCTACTTTCCTTTACTATGCTTAAAAGCCTTTTTGGTGTATTTGCTTTTTTGTTGGAGGTATACCTTAGTACTTTTATATTTAATTGCTTCCCATTAGGGGGGCACGTGACATCTGGGGCAAGAAAAACTGATGTAATGGCATCGGCTGGATGTTTTATACTCCTGACGACCTGATGTCATGGAAGAAGGGCCAGCAACCATCGCAGGACCCAAGACTTTGTTCATCAGGCTGACTGAGGGCTACCTGCAAGCAGATAACACAAATGTAATGACTGTAACAGTGAATACACTTGAACATCCACATTTATGGTAAGTGTACACAACTGTACTTTTTCTTTCCTTTAATTTCTCTCTTAATCGTTTTGTAAATCTTGTGTCTGAAATTCTGGAATTTTTACATAATAGTAACAATACATAATTTCTTTCTTATTCTCAATAGTCCACTCTATCATCTTTATGGCTCTTCTTTGGCCAATCAATTTTTGTGATTTTTATGGACTGCTTAATTCTACAACAGGGGGGCCATCCTCCCCCTGGACCTGGCCTCGCCCTGTTGTAGGAATGTTTCCGTATTGTGAGGATTGAACACTGTTATCTTTTCCAGTCCTGGCACCAGTACGCCTACCAGGATTGGGCACTTTTTGTATCCTCGGTCTTGTGCACCCAGCTTTCTTTTTTTTGTTTTTGACTTGCTTCTGTCCATGATATATGCTATATAAATACACTCTATATGTCAGTGTTGCCTTGGTGAGATTTTGTGAAAAACAGGGTCCACCTCGCAAAGGTACTCGCCAAAACTTGAGGATGAATTCAATTTCAGCACTACTACTCTCCTTTGCTTGTTGACTTTCATCTCTCCATTAGGATTACATGAGGCTGCTTCAGTGGCTCTTAGCGGTGCAGTGGTTGATACTGACACAGACAATGTCTCATCAGATATTAATAAATCGCTGCAAGAAGGATTATCCTGGTGGATGAGATCAGAGGAAAATCTTTGGGGCCGCATCTTTACTCCTTCTCTGCCCACTTCCATAGTGATCATAGACGCTTCCTAGATCAGGTGGGGGGGGGGTCATGATCTGGGAAGAACAGTTCAAGGCATTTGGTCCCTGCAAGAGGCCAATTTGCACATCAGTGTCATAGAATTGAGGGCGATGCTTCTAGCATTGCAAGCATTTCAGTCTGTCCTTCCTTCAGGGACAGTTGCAA